>NC_044302.2:101639973-101869369 GCF_004027225.2 Strigops habroptila
CAGTGCTGAATGCTGTGTGATGGATGCGAACCCCTCTCTCCATGCAGGGTATGAAGGACTCCCCGGTGCGCAGGGCGGTGAAGGACACCCTCTCCAACCCCCAGTCTCCACAGCCCTCCCCTTACAACTCCCCTAAACCACAACATAAAGTTGCTCAAAGCTTCCTCCCGCCTGGCTGGGAGATGCGGATAGCGCCCAACGGCCGGCCCTTCTTCATTGACCACAACACCAAAACCACCACGTGGGTAAGAGACACTCTGCACCATCAGCTGTGACCCACTTGGCATCTATTCAGTGTGTCTGCGTGCCCCCATTTTACTGTGGTATTTGTCTTTAAAAGCAGCCCAACTTGTCCTAAAGCTGATGTAGGAATCTCAGTCAATCTCCTGCATGGTTCCGTGCAGTAACAACAGGCTGGAGCAGCTCATTTCCTGACTATAGTGCTGCCATTGGTGCTCCTGGAGAAGGGAGACTTATTTCATACGATCACAGACTGGTTTATGTTGGAAGGGACCTTAAAGCTCATCCTGTTCCCATAGGGACGCCTTCCACTGGAGCAGGTTGCTCCAAGCCCCATCCAACCTGGCCTTGAACACTGCCAGGGATGGGGCAGCCACAGCTTCTCCATTCAACCCATTCCAGTGTCCCACCACCCTCACAGGGAAGAACTTCTGCCTAAGATCCAAATGCCAGATGTTCTATCAATTGTATATGTTTTGCTTTATTCCCAAAAACATATTCCCAATTGTATATGTTTTGCTTTATTCCCTACTCTGTGTGTAGATCCAAGTCGAGCTGTTGGATTTACAGTTCCATGTTTCTGTTCCAGGAGGACCCAAGGCTGAAATTCCCAGTGCATTTGAGATCAAAAGCATCTTTGAACCCAAATGATTTGGGCCCTCTTCCTGTAAGTGCTGTTGTGTATGTATTTTATATACGTGTTATACATCATCTGATCCATCACTGCAATCACATGTTGTAAGTGGGCACACACGTTGCTGTCATCCCTTGTCTGACCACACTAAAGCTGTGCTTAGATACAGCACCAGAAAGCTTTATGGTGATGCAGGAATCAGGCTCATAGTATTTCTGAAGTGACTGCATGTTTCTGTGCTTATCTGAGCCTTTAAGCTTGGAAGAATCTCACCTTGGGTTTATTTCTATGTGCTGCTGCTTTAGGACAAAACAAAGCCTTTGGAATGGGATGATAACCTCTAAAGCATCCTTAAGTCTCACCAGTGAAATCAGGAGAGCCTGACACGTATCACTGGGAGTACAGAACCTGTAACAGGTCTAAACTCAGTTCCACGCTCCATCTTTGAGTGACGGAAGAGTGACTACAGAATAGAACAAGAGCTTGTCACACCAGATTGAAATGAACTCATTCCTCATCTATATTTTATAGAGGTCTGAAGCTCATGGACACCATACAGGTGGAATGAGTCCAGACTCATGAGGCTGGAGAGCACTGCATATACTAACAGTGTGCCATTTAGTCTCCTTTCTCTACTACAATCATCTGGAAGATGAGGAAAGGGAAGGATAAAAGGGAGGAATTGAGGACTAGGACTGTCGTCCCACTCTAATGAGGTCCTAGTGTCCATACTTGTTATATACACATATGATTCAGAAGTAGAAGCAGAAACTCTCAATCCTGAGCAGTGATGGACAACATTTGTCATTGTTTCCTTGTAGTAGGCAATGGGTATAACCCTGATGCAAGAAGTTTCCACTTCCAAGCTTTAAAATATACCGTATTGGATTTGGATCTTCCAAGATGTTTGGCTCAGCATAAAGCATCTGTGATCATTTGTGTTTTCTACCTCACAAGCATCTATGAGCTGATTTATGTCAGTCTGGATGACATATTGCTTCAAGCTGTAGCAGTGTTTCACTTGTTTTCTCTCTTTGTTTCCCACTTCCAGCCTGGTTGGGAGGAAAGAATACACCTGGATGGAAGAACGTTCTATATAGACCATAGTAAGTAAGCCCTCAGGTCCTACAGCAAATAGACAAAGGGAGCTACTAAAGATTGAAGTGAAAGCTTTGTAATTTTACTCTTCATTTAGGAAGCCAGGTGTTGATTTGTGGAGACATTGATACCAGAGACTTAGTGCCCTCGTACGGTACTGTATCCTACCTGGAAGCTTGCTTTTAATCGGCTCATCAAGCTTTGTCCCTCTCTGACTTGTGAAGCATTAACATCCCTTCTCTGTGGTTTCTTTTGTTCTCGTTGATATTTTGGATTCGTTGTTGGTGTTGTTGATGATCCCATGGCTTATTTTGCACTTAATAAATGATACTCTACACTAGGAATAGAAAATAAGATGAGAAGAGCTCATGGAGCCACATCTCCACATCCAGGCAGTGGAGAAATGAGCACTCCTGAGTACTTGGACCTCTCCTTGAAGAAGGTCTTGTGGCAGTGCTGATTCTGATCTTATTTCCTATTTATAGCATGTCAAACTGCACCCAGCCCATTAATATTCTTCAGTTCTGTTAGTGAAGTTCTAGTGTAAGTGATGTTTCATTGTAGCCCTGTCTTACTACAGCATCTCACAACTACTGTGTGAGTTTTCGTTGGTGTTTGGAACCAGAGCAGCCCAGAGAGATTGGGTTGTTGCTATTGCTTTACTCAGTTTTGATCCAGACTTCAGCTGGATTTGATAGCAAGACATCTCTGCTGATGGCCTCATCTGCACAGCAAAGACAGTGTCTTTAGGTTTTAACCAGAACCAGGTCGAACTTCTGCAGGACCCATAGTCTCTACTTCATGCTCAGCCTGTAGGCAACATCATGCACCATCCCTGAATAGAACACTCTTCCCTATTCCTTGCAGGATGCATGTTCTCCTGCATTTCCCAGGAGCCTTATAGGAAAACATAACCTACCTGTTGGAAAGTATCATGAAGGAAAACAAGGTTTTCCAAGCAGATCCAGGACAGTTTCCAGTGACTGACAGAGGGATGGATGTGTTACATGGGTTCCCCTCAGCACCCATCTTGGCTCCACCATGCTTCAGTATATTCACTAGTAATTCGAGCAGTGATTTAGGGGGGATTTACTCATTAGTGCAGGTGGGGTGAGGTGCTCATTGGGGCAGGGTGAGAAAGCAGAATGAGCCTGCTGGAGTGGGAAGCAAGAGGCTGGTCAATAGGACTTGTAAAGTGTTGCTCAGAATGGGAATAATAAGCAGAATTCTGGTTGAAAAAGGCATGGAAAATACCAACTGGACAAGAGTTAACTCAGCCTGTGATGTAGTAAGACCTGTAGTAACTCTAATGTCATCAGCCCTGGTAATGCCTTGGCACAGGCTCCCAGACTGCAAGAACTAGTGGGAAGGAACTAGAGGAGAAGGAACTGGGACAGAGATCTGTCCATAGCATCACACACACTGAGGACTGTAAGGCAAGAAAGAACTAACTTGCGGTTTCCGAACTGCATGGAAAACCGCCTCTCAGATGCAACTAGGTGTAAGAAATGAGTTGTATAAATCCAGTGCGCTCTCTAGAAGGAAGTTTGAGCAGGTTGAAGTGAGGAGAAGAAGAGGCCAGAGCAGGAGTCACCCTTTGCTCTGTGGATCCCATGAGGGTTTGGAGCGGCCAGTCAATGGCCTTCCTTCAAGATTTCCATCAGCACTAACCAGGCTTCATGTGTAAAGGGAAATAAAGTAGTATTTTAATAGTAACTTAACTGACAGATCCAATTCCTTGTGATCTTTATGGATTTCCTTCAGTTAACATATAGGAATTCCACCTCAAATCCCAGCCCAGTTGGGATACTCCAAACTTAGGGGTCTTTTCCAACTGTAGTAACATGGTAGTTAAATACAAGTGAGTTTGTTCTTTGCTTGTATCTACAATAGCCATAAATACATAAAACAAGTGTGTTTAATCCCAACCCCAGCAACTACAGACCTTAAACCCTGGATTATTACTATACAGTTCATAGCGCAGTGTGTCCAACGAGTAGGTGTAGTGTTACTCCTCCTATTCTCCCTCTCAGAGCAGGAAATGGATGAGCTAAACTTGCCATTGCAGGTGGCACCTCCTTTGGTTTTTGGAGCATTGTCTTCTTGTTGCAACCCCATCGTGTTGTTGTGATTCTGTGGTGTTCAGAATCTGGTGAGGAGCACTTGGCCCACGTCCCACCATGGGTCTGCACAACCTCTCACCTCCCTTAGGGGTCTAAATCAGGCTCTAAGGCTTTATGTTTCTAAAGAGCTGTTATTGCCTCCAAATTTGAACACAGATTGTCTTCTCCAAGCATGACATTTGGCTCTTTTATGCAAAGTCTCCAAAGAGTAACCTTAATCCATCATTTGCCCAAGTTTTTGGGTTCCTTCACCTTGCAGGAGTTGAATCCAAGACCATGTCCAAGTAGAATGTGGTTCCTCTCCAGATGTTGAGATCAAAGCAGTGGAAAGCCACTGGATCCAGTTGTAGTTCTGTGGTTTCCAAGGAGTGTTTCCACCTAAAGAGTGTGGAGGGGCTTTGGAGATGGTGAATGCAGCCTCCCAGCACTCCCCCTCCCCTGGAGTACTGAGTGGTGGGAATGGCAGGGAACCAGTTGTAGGGAGAAAGAACAGCATCAATTCACAGTGTGGCCCCCGAGGAGTAATGATACTATTGCTTTTGTTGCTACAGATAATAAGATCACCCAGTGGGAAGACCCCAGGCTTCAGAACCCAGCCATTACTG
Source organism: Strigops habroptila (assembly GCF_004027225.2). Classification (NCBI taxonomy): domain Eukaryota; kingdom Metazoa; phylum Chordata; class Aves; order Psittaciformes; family Psittacidae; genus Strigops; species Strigops habroptila. The sequence goes on from NC_044302.2 coordinate 101,644,674, forward strand.
GTCCAGTAAGTACTGCTGTGGGATTGTCCATTACACACTGGGGCTCGTGGGTGCTGGGTGCAGGCAGGAGGCCTCATGCAGCAGCAGGTTGTGCCTCTTCCCAAATGAGGTCAAGAACAGGCCAGGAAGCAGGGATTTGGGATGAATAGAGGAGAAATGGTCCTATTTACCCATCCCCTGGGTCATGACTGACCACAGAGCTGAGACATGGAGCTCACCTTTGGATGTCTGCATCACAAAGAGCTCTTTCCACTATGGGAGAGTTGGGAGTGTGGATCCAGAGTGTAACAGAGACAAGAAGGGGTCTCTCAGGTTCAGGAGACACACAACTTAGTGCAGGTGAACTATGAGACTGCAGAACATCAGCCTTAGGGAAAACAGACCTGCTTTTGCTGGAATATCAATGTTCAGACATCAAATACATGGAGCAAGTGACCTTTTTAAGCTGCTTTAGGCCATTTTCTGGTGTTACCTTTCTATTTGGGATAGATCCTCAGGAATTTTAAGGACAAGGGTGTAATTCCAGCTGCTCTGGGATGAATAACAGTGACTTGCTGGAACAGAACTGCTTTGGAGTGATGTACCACGCACTTAATGCTTGAGGTGCTGCTCTACACTAGGTACAAATCCTTTGGATTCCCAGAAATGTTAAGCTGAAATGAGTAAGTCCATCTGGGAAATGATAAATAACACTTACTTGTGTGTGGTTTAGGGGCTTTTAAAGCCAAAACAAGATCCAAACCCATTTTGCAGCCATTTAAACATTAAGGACTCATCTTAATGCTTTTAATAGTACTTTTGGTGCAGGGACAACACTTTAATTGCATTTCACGTTGCATTTAAACAGTGCAAACATGCTGAAAGGTTATTTAATGGCTGTTGTAAAGTTATATTATCATCAGAGTGAGATGACTTAGAGTGATTGTATATATATTTTATTACTCATGGCTCAGCATCCTCGAAACTCATGTAGAAACTGCACCTGAAGCTTTGCAGCTTCAGGGGACAGAAAACGAAACTGCTGTTTGCAACCCAAAATCAGTCTTTTCCTCCCCCAAATCACATTTAACTTGATAAGTGAGTTGTTTCCTAAGTCTACTCCTCATCTTGACCAGGGAGTAAGGGTGTAGTTGGAAATAGGGTCAAGGCCAGGAAGCGTTTTCTTTAGTTGTGTTTTTCAAGGCTCTTTCCAAACCCTGTTTCCATTGATGGTGTCTGTGAATGAAGGGGTTTAGTTCTGGATTAAAGACATAAAAAAGTGGATTTTCATTGTAAGTCATTTAAAACAGAGTTTTGATATAGTTTGATAGCTGTTAAGATTAGATTCACTCACATTGGGCTGAAAAGGTGATTTCTACCCATGGCCATTCCTCAGTGAGTAGCTGTGGAGGTACACGTTGTGTCCTGCACTACCTGGAGGCCAAACCATGTCTGATGATGATGTGGCTTTACTGGAGCCTTGTAACTCCCAACTACTTATAGGAATACAAGGGCCTGAACCTACTTTTAAGGTCCTTCTGGATACATACCTCGCGAGCTTGTAACTTGTTTTTAGATTCAAACTGCTTTGGACTTCGTATCTTTTGAGTAGCAGCCACCTTAGCTTGGCAATTCCTGCTGTGCAGATCCATATTCCATGGGATATTATATTCAAATCCACTATCACAAACATGTTCCTCTCCTACTGAGACACATGGAGGGCAGCAATACACACCACATATTTATTGCCTGTGTTAAAGGTTGGGTTTGCTCTTCTCTGTTCCTAAAAGGAGAAAGAAGAGGGTAAGTAGGTGACGAACAGAAGCTCTGGGTTGAAGCCTTTCATACCTATGAGCAATGGGCATGTTTTGGCTGTTGTCCTCCAGGCCTGGTGGGGTTTGGCTGAACACACATGTAGATAGCACCTCTTTGACTTTGGTGTGTTTAGGTATGGAGTATGCATATGGAGTAAGCTGGAATGACGGGTGGTTGTGGTTCTTTCTGGCAGGCAGTTCCCTACTCCAGGGAGTTCAAACAGAAGTATGACTATTTCCGGAAGAAGTTGAAGAAACCAGTGAGTAGAAACGTGCTTTGTGCTGGGATCAGTGTCACTGTGACTGGGAGAAACCACAGCAGAGCCACACAGCGGTGGAGGATCTTGCTAGAACACACTTCCACTTCCTCCTACTCCTGAAAGGGTTGAGTAGGGACCAAAAGCCAAAGGAAAGTTGAAGCGCAACAGGGATGAGGCAGCAGTGATTGACCATCCCCATTGCAGCTGGCACCAGTTGGTGTGTTATTTACAAGCCCTCAGGTTTAAATAGGCTGAGGGATGAGGTGTCACCTTCCACAGGGCACTTTGAAGGGCAGAGCAGAGCCCACAGTGGTGGTGGAGTCACCATCCCTGGAAGTGTTCACACACTGTAGACCAGGCCCTCAGTGCTATGGGTTAGTGGTGGCCTTGGCAGTGCTGGTTGGACCAGATGATCTTGAAGGTCTTTTCCAACCTGCTCTAGTTCACCACTTGGCTGTCAGCCTGTAGACTTAGAGAGCACTAAGGACCACCAGGAAGGGGAAACACTTCATACATCAGATGTCTCATCTATCATTTAGATGGTCAGTAACTTGCCTGAAGACTCGTGTATCACTACTAACAAGTGTAATACCATGTTCTGCCCCACAGGCCGATATCCCGAACCGCTTTGAGATGAAACTCCACAGAAATAACATCTTTGAGGAGTCCTACAGAAGAATCATGTCTGTGAAGAGACCTGACGTGCTCAAAGCCAGGCTCTGGATTGAGTTTGAGTCCGAGAAAGGACTTGACTATGGAGGGGTGGCCAGAGAGTGGTTTTTCCTCTTGTCCAAGGAGATGTTTAACCCTTATTACGGTCTCTTTGAGTATTCAGCAACGTAAGTGGCCATTAAAATACTTCCATTTACAAGGGATATACTTCAGGTTTTCCATTAGAGGCAGAGTTACACCGGAAAGCAGTTAGATCCCCCTCCACAGAGCATCAGTGCATGTTCTTCTCCATCAGATCTCTCATTTCTTACTTGCTTTTCAGGGAACCTTTCAAATTGGCACTGAAATCTCCTAAAGCATCTTAGTTACTGGGACACTACTCAGCGTTGCCTTGCTTGCAGCCAGGTTTACTCTGCTGGCTGGAATTCCACATCTCCAGGGAGGAGTTGTAATGATTTATGTCCATGTCAAGCACGCACAGCTTAAGCTGTTAGTAAGGAAATGTACTTTACCCAGGGGTGGATGGGCCGTGGGCCTATGAACTCCTCTTCTACTCCTTAAAGCAACTACTGCAAAAGAGAATCCTAAGATGTGAAGCCCTGAAATTGGGCTGGAAAGAGGGAATAACCCCAGGAGCAGGAATAATGTAGCTGGAATTCCCAGTGCACTGTGGCAAATGTGACTGGTGTCACCCATGCCAGGCCTCTGTACCTTGCAGGGCCCATGGGTGGATCCTGCTCCCCCAGGTGTCACCATGGGCATCACAAGGTGGTTTGATGGATCAATGATGGCCCAAAGCTCCAAGTAGTTACTGAGATGTGTGTGGCTATTCAAAGATGTGGTTATTCAGCTCTTTCTTTTCTCTCCCCAACCAAGGGACAACTACACACTTCAGATTAATCCTAATTCAGGTCTCTGTAATGAAGATCACTTGTCCTACTTCACCTTCATCGGCCGCGTGGCTGGGCTGGCCGTGTACCACGGCAAGCTCCTGGATGGTGAGTAAAGGAACTGGCTTTGAGTACATGAAACACTATGAGTAGTAACTCCCATGCTTTAGAGTGGAGTATTTCAGGTGGTCAAGGCCAGGTTGGACGGGGCTTGGAGCAACCTGGGCTAGTGGAAGGTGGCCCTGTTGGAAGTGGATGAGCTTGAAGGTCCCTTTCAACCCAAACCGTTCCTTGATTCCCAACCCATTCCATGGTTCTGTGATCTGTAAAGTGATTGATGAATGATTTAATGTTAAAACATGATTTGTGCCCATAAGCCCCACAATAAAGCAGCAGTCAAACATTCTAAACCGAACAGCTTTTATTTAGCAGCACCTTGAGGAGGAAGCCACTGTCCTACCTGGGAGAAGAATGGCAGTTGTAATGGGTTAGTAGCGTCCCTTGAGCTCAACTCCACCTTCTGTGTCTCTCTCTTCCAGGCTTCTTCATCAGACCTTTCTACAAGATGATGCTGGGGAAACCAATAACTCTGAAGGACATGGAGTCAGTGGTAAGTTTAAATGCCAGATGACATTTAAACCCATCAGCATTAGTAGTTACATGTGTTATTGCTCTGGGGAAAGTCAGGAATGCTGCGAGGTGGTGGCTGCAGCAGCTTCAGGAAGGTCTGTATGTACTTGGTTAATAACACACATGTCCCCTACTAGGACAGTACAAAGGGTTTCCGTTGAGTTAGCAGGATGATACTTGGGTTTCTCTTTTAACCTTTCAAGGTCTGGCCAGCTCAAATCCAAGCTTACAAGAGTCCAGAAGGACCTTAAAAGGAGGTTCAGGCCCTTGTATTCCTACAAGTAGTTAGGAAACCTTTTCCTCTTACTCTTAGCTCTGCCGCAGCTGCCTTTGGTCATGTTAGAAGTAGACTGTAAGTAGAGTAGACTCTTAATGTAAGAATAAACCCTGCTTCCTAGTACCTGTGCGAATACAGGAGTTCTCCTCTTCCCAGCCCCTGGAATTCGAGTTCTAGATGGTTTTACTGCTTCAAGTTAAGCAAGCTCTGCATTTAATACTCATGTTTAACTGTGATCTGTAGGACAGTGAATACTACAACTCCTTGAAGTGGATCCTGGAAAACGACCCTACGGAGCTGGATCTCATGTTCTGCATCGATGAGGAGAACTTTGGCCAGGTATGTCAAGGTCATCCCAGACTTGGTTATTGCCAGAAAGCAGTTAAATACTGAGGAATATCATGGCTGTGAACTTCACCAGGACCACTGAAGGTGAATGGTTGGTGTAGGCCCACCTTGAACATGAACCCATCTCTCTTCCTGATCCCAAACTGGGGCCGCCAGAGGAGGAGTTGATGTTGTTGCCAGTGAGCAGCTTTGTGAAGAGCAGTGCTTGAAGCTGAGTAAAACACTTGCAGTGAGGAGCAGTAAAGGTGGTACACAGGGAATAGTCTCAGCCTGGGACTGTTTGGGGTTTAACCTTGTTCTTGGTAGTTCTGCACTCTCTTGGCTGGTCTTTATGGAGGGAATAAACTTGTTTCAGAGCGGTGTAGGCTTCCCTTTTCCTTAATGGAATAGTCAAGCTTGTATTTCTTATATAGTACTAGATACATGTACTCATGTCCTGGTTTTCTCCTTGCTGAAGCATTCCATGTTAATCCAGCCCTGAGGAGAGCTTCCCAATCTCCCCCTTGCACAAGGGGGAAGCTCCCAAGTCACCTCCCGGTTATCCACCAAAACCAGGTTCTTGAGGTGGTGGGATGGAGGAACCACTTGGAGGCCACCACGATGTGGCTTCCCTTCTCCCCAGCCACATGGGAAGCAGTTGGGGGGCAATGACTGAGAAAAGCTACCACCAGCCCAGCCTTAATCCTGGAATTCCAACCGCTACATCCCTGTCTTCAGGAGTAAATGTGGTGTTTGGACTTGCTGTTTGCTTTGGAATGGTTTGTTCACTTGCTAAGGAGTGTGGTCAAGAGCTCAGTGGTGTAAGTGATCATCTAATAGTCTGCTCCTAATGATGTGGAATGGTCTTATGCTCCTTAACTGTGGAATGTTGGGATGTCTCCATAGCTGTGATAGTGTAACAGTTCCCTGCTACTACTGTAAGATGCTGCTTGGGAGGGTGGATCTTATGAGGAGCGTCCTGAGGTAACGTCATGTTGTGCTTGGGTTGTTTTCCTTTGCCATTCCAGACATATCAAGTGGACCTGAAGCCCAACGGCTCCGAAATCATGGTGACGAATGAGAACAAGCGGGAGTACATCGAGTACGTACGGGCGCGGAGGGGCTTTCCCCTCGCTGGGAGCACCTGGGGGGGCTGAAGCTCTCAGCGAGGATTTGGAGCTAGGAGGATGGGTAAAACTCAGGCTAACGAATGTCTCTGTCCCTGTGTCTGTCTGTCCCTGCGTCCATCTGTCTGTCTGTGTGTCCATTTGTCTATCCCCGTGTGCGTCCGTCTCTCCCTGTGTCCATGGGTCTGTCCGTGTGTCTGTCCCCGTGTCTGTGTGTCTGTCCCTGTGTCCACCTGTCTCTGTGTTTGTCCCTGTGTCCGCCTGTCCCTGTGTCCGTGTGTCTGTCCCCGTGTCTGTTTGGCCGCGTGTCCATGTGTCTGTCCATATGTCCGTGTGTCCCCGTGTCTGTCTCTCCCTGTGTCCGTCTGTCCCCACATCCGTGTGTCTGTCCCCACGTCCGTCCGTCTGTCCCCATGTCCCTCTGTCCATATGTCCGTCTGTCCCCGTGTCCCTCTGTCTGGCCATATGTCCCTTTGTCTGTCCCTGTGTCCCTTTGTCTGTCCCTGTGTCCCTTTGTCTGTCCCCGTGTCCCTCTGTCTGTCCCCGTGTCCCTCTGTCCCCGTGTCCCTCTGTCTGTCCCTGTGTCCGTCTGTCCCCACGTCCGTGTGTCTGTCCCTGTGTCCGTCTGTCCATATGTCCCTCTGTCTGTCCCCATGTCTGTCCATCTGTATGTCTGTCCCCGTGTCCCTCTGTTTGTCCATATGTCTGTCTGTCCCTGTGTCCGTCCGTCTGTCCATGTGTCCATTTGTTCCCGTATCGATCTGTCTGTCCCCACGTCCCCATGTCCCTCTGTCTGTCCCCGTGTACGTCTGTCTGTCCCCGTGTCCGTCTGTCTGTCCATATGTCCCTCTGTCCCATGTCTGTCTGTCCCTGTGTCCGTTGTCTGTCCCTGTGTCCCTCTGTCTGTCCATGTGTCCATCTGTCCCCGTGTCCGTCTGTCTGTCCATGTGTCCGTTTGTCTGTTCCCGCGTCCATCTATCTGTCCCCACGTCCGTGTGTCTGTCCCCGTGTCCGTCTGTCCATATGTCCCTCTGTCCCCATGTCCATCTGTCCATGTGTCTGTCTGTCCCCGCATCTGTCTGTCCCCGCGTCCCTCTGTCTGTCCCCGTGTCCGTCTGTCTGTCCATATGTCCCTCTGTCCCATGTCCATCTGTCCATGTGTCCGTCTGTCCCCGTGTCCCCCTGTCCATATGTCTTTCTGTCCCCGTGTCCGTGTGTCTGTCCATATGTCCCTCTGTCCCCATGTCCATCTGTCCATGTGTCCATCTGTCTGTCCCCGTGTCTGTCCGTGTGTCCATCTGTCCCCGCGTCTCTCTGTCTGTCCCCGTGTCCCTCTGTCTGTCCGTGTGTCTGTCCCCGTGTCCCTCTGTCTGTCGCTCTGTCTGTCTGTCTGTCCATGTGTCCCTCTGTCTGTCCCTGTGTCCGTATGTCTGTCACCGTGTCCCTCTGTCTGTCCCCATGTCCGTATGTCTGTCCATGTGTCCGTCTGTCTGTCCCCACGTCCATGTGTCTGTCCCCGTGTCCGTCTGTCCACATGTCCCTGTGTCCCCATGTCCATCTGTCCATGTGTCTGTCTGTCCCCATGTCTGTCCGTCTGTCCTTGTCTCCGTCTGTCCCTGTGTCCGTCTGTCTGTCCATGTGTCTGTTTGTCTGTTCCCGTGTCCATCTGTCTGTCCCCGTGTCTGTCTGTCCATCTGTCCCCGTGTCCGTCCGTCTGTCCCCGCGTCCCTCTGTCTGTCCATCTGTCTGTCTGTCCATCTGTCTGTCCATCTGTCTGTCTGTCCATATGTATGTCTGTCCATGTGTCTGTCCCTGTGTCCGTCTGTCCATCTGTCCCCGTGTCCGTCCGTCCCCACGTCCGTGTGTCTGTCCCTGTGTCCGTCTGTTTGTCCCTGTGTCCCTCTGTCTGTCCTTGTGTCCGTTTGTCTGTTCCCGTGTCCGTCTGTCCATATGTCCGTCTGTCCCTGTGTCCCTCTGTCTGTCCCTGTATCCGTCTGTCTGTCCCTGTGTCCGTTTGTCTGTCCCCGTCCCTCTGTCTGTCCATGTGTCCGTCTGTCTGTCCCTGTGTCCCTCTGTCTGTCCCTGTGTCCATTTGTCTGTCCCCGTCCCTCTGTCTGTCCCTGTGTCCGTTTGTCTGTTCCCGTGTCCATCTGTCCATATGTCCGTCTTTCCCTGTGTCCCTCTGTCTGTCCCTGTATCCGTCGGTCTGTCCCTGTGTCCGTTTGTCTGTCCCCGTCCCTCTGTCTGTCCCTGTGTCCCTCTGTCTGTCCCTGTGTCCATCTGTCTGTCCCTGTGTCCGTTTGTCTGTCCCCGTCCCTCTGTCTGTCCCTGTGTCCCTCTGTCTGTCCCTGTGTCCCTCTGTCTGTCCCTGTATCCGTCTGTCTGTCCCCGTCCCTCTGTCTGTCCCTGTGTCTGTCTGTCCATGTGTCCCTCTGTCTGTCCCTGTGTCCCTCTGTCTGTCCCCGTGTCCGTATGTCTGTCCATGTGTCCGTCTGTCCCGACGTCCATGTGTCTGTCCCCGTGTCCGTCTGTCCACATGTCCCTCTGTCCCCATGTCCATCTGTCCATGTGTCTGTCTGTCCCCATGTCTGTCAATCTGTCCCTGTGTCCGTCTGTCCTTGTCTCCGTCTGTCCCTGTGTCCGTCTGTCTGTCCATGTGTCCGTTTGTCTGTTCCCGTGTCCATCTGTCTGTCCCTCTGTCCGTCTGTCCATGTGTCTGTCCCTGTGTCCGTCTGTCCATCTGTCTGTCCCTGTGTCCGTCCCCACGTCCATCTGTCTGTCCATGTGTCCCTCTGTCTGTCCCTGTGTCCATTTGTCTGTTCCCGTGTCCATCTGTTCCCCGTCCCTCTGTCTGTCCCTGTGTCCATCTGTCTGTCCCTGTGTCCGTCTGTCCATATGTCTGTCTGTCCCCGTGTCCGTGTGTCTGTCCATATGTCCCTCTGTCCCCATGTCCATCTGTCTGTCCCCGTGTCCGTCTGTCCGTGTGTCCGTCTGTCCCCGCGTCTTTGTCTGTCCCCGTGTCCCTCTGTCTGTCCCCGTGTCCGTCTGTCTGTCCATATGTCTGTCTGTCCCTGTGTCCGTATGTCTGTCACCATGTCCCTCTGTCTGTCCCCATGTCCGTATGTCTGTCCATATGTCCCCTGTCCCCATGTCCGTATGTCTGTCCATGTGTCCGTCTGTCTGTCCCGACGTCCATGTGTCTGTCCCCGTGTCCGTCTGTCTGTCCACATGTCCCTCTGTCCCCATGTCCATCTGTCCATGTGTCTGTCTGTCCCCATGTCTGTCCTTGTCTCCGTCTGTCCCTGTGTCCATCTGTCTGTCCATGTGTCTGTTTGTCTGTTCCCATGTCCATCTGTCTGTCCCCACGTCCGTGTGTCTGTCCCCGTGTCCCTGTCTGTCCGTCTGTCCCCGTGTCCGTCCGTCCCCACGTCCGTGTGTCTGTCCCTGTGTCCGTCTGTCCCCACATCCGTCTGTCCCTGTGTCCCTCTGTCTGTCCCTGTGTCCGTTTGTCTGTTCCCGTGTCTGTCTGTCCCCACATCCGTCTGTCCCTGTGTCCCTCTGTCTGTCCCTGTGTCCGTCTGTCGATGTGTCCGTCTGTCCCTGTATCCATCTGTCTGTCCCTGTGTCCGTTTGTCTGTCCCCACGTCCGTCTGTCCCTGTCCCTCTGTCTGTCCCCATGTCCGTCTGTCTGTCCCCATGTCCGTCTGTCTGTCCCCACGTCCGTCTGTCTGTCCCCGTCCCTCTGTCTGTGTCCGTGTGTCTGTCCATATGTCCATCTGTCCATGTGTCCATCTGTCTGTCCCCGTGTCCCTCTGTCTGTCCATATGTCTGTGTGTCTGTCCCCGTGTCCATCTGTCTGCGTGTCTGTCCATATGTCCATTTGTCTGTCCCCGTGTCCCTCTGTCTGTCCATATGTCCCTCTGTCCCCGTGTCCATCTGTCTGTCTCCTGCAGCCTGGTCATCCAGTGGAGGTTTGTGAACAGAGTGCAGAAGCAGATGAATGCTTTCCTGGAGGTAAGGGCCTTCCCAATCCTTCTGTGTCCCCTTTCCTCCCCTGAAGCCAAGGATCCTGTTAGCTACAAACAGGATCTGCCCTGGAATTACACGGGATTTGACCTGGGCTCTGCTTGTTTCCAGGGATTCACAGAGCTGCTGCCTATCGATCTGATTAAGATTTTTGATGAAAATGAACTCGAGGTGAGTTCAGGGGCCAGGGCAGGAATGCTCATCCCAAAGAGCTGGGGTAGATCCAACTCCTCAGGAATGCTCATCCCAAAGAGCTGGGGTAGATCCAGCTCCTTGGCCATCCCTTACTCTTTGTAAGGGAATTTGCACACAAGATCCTTTGCTGATAGAGGGATTTGTCTCCCTGTTAATAAATGTATTGACACATAAAAGCACAGCAATGGGTAATTAGTCAGTGAGTGAGTATGTGCATATAAAAGCCTGTGAGTAGCTTATAGCTTCCTGAGTTGATACCATTATGCCCTTACCTGTCTGTTTTGAGCAAAACACTGTCACACAGCGTTTTGCTGCTGTGACACAAGCACAGCGCAGCATCTCTTCAAGAACCTGGAATTCTCCTTGCGAATCTCCTAAGGAAAAGCTCAAACTCCCCTTTACATTTGCATTTATATTTGTGCTGTTTAAAGACAACAGAGGTCACAGAGTAACACACGTAACACCATAACCATTTACTTCCCTGTGTAGCTGCTGATGTGCGGCCTCGGCGACGTGGATGTCAATGACTGGAGACAACACACCATCTACAAGAACGGCTACTGCCCCAACCACCCTGTCATCCAGTGGTTCTGGAAGGTAAAGCTGGGTGGCCACGTCACTTACACACCCGAGTGAAGCTCAGTACCACCAGTGTGTAGAGCTGTGCCTGTTGTGTGTTTCCAACAGGCTGTTCTGCTGATGGATGCTGAGAAACGGATCCGGCTGCTGCAGTTCGTCACGGGGACCTCACGTGTGCCTATGAATGGATTTGCTGAACTCTATGGTGAGAAGATCTGTTAACCAAGGGCTTTACTGGTTAAATGGCAATGTCTGGTTACTACTGCTGCATTACACATCCTTTACACAAAGGTAGATCATCTTCAGAGGCTAACAGAGCTTAGAAATAACTAACCACATTCCTATTTGCTTTAATGAAATTGTAACTAAGTTTGATACAACTGATACAAATGGTACAATTTGTAGCAATATAAACCTTAAATGTTACAAACGGTGGGTGAGGAGGTCTCTGTGGCGTCCAACAACTCACGTTCCATGTGGTGTTTCACTTTCACCCAGGTTCAAATGGTCCTCAGCTGTTTACAATAGAGCAATGGGGAAGTCCTGATAAACTGCCCAGAGCTCACACATGGTAAGTCATAAAACCACAACATGAAATATCTTTTCTGTGCTCTTTTGCACAGGAAAGGGGAAAAGTTGTGCCTGTGCTCATCTCTGGCATGTTTTAGCTCTGGATCATACAGCGTTTAGCAAATGGGATACTCTGAAACCTACACACACACGTGTGACTCTGTCTATTCATCCATGTGTGTATTTAAAAGTCAAAGACATGGACACATGAAAGGCCACATTCATAGAGTAGGTGTAGGCCCTTCTAATAAGCACTTTTTAATGCTATTTACTACGTTCCAAGTCACCTTCAACACTCGGGACTTCTATTAAGTGCTTGTGTGTTAAAATGGGTGTTAGATAGGCTAGGCTTTATTTTACAGCTCTTGTGTGGTTCCTGGGATTGGGAAAACCAGCAAAAGGAATTGCATTTAATGTTTAGTTAGTATAATGTGAATGTAACAGAACAGCCCCAGGATGCCGTGCTATGTAAAGGTCCTAAAAATGAGAGGCTATAAAATCTCATCATTTAATCCTAATGTATAGAGTTTGTAAGTGGTGAAAGCATTTGGTACCAGCCTTGTCTTACCTTAAATCCAGGTTCTTGATGTGCAAGAGAGTAACTTAACTAGTGCTGTGGAGGAAAACAAGCTTTTAGCTCAGGAGTGCAGAATGGTGATCCTGCCATGAACATCATCAGGCCAGAGAATAGCAAGTTTTATTTCAAAGCAAACAAAACCCAACACATTCCAAAGCCAACTCATCCATTCACCGCTCAGTTACCTGTTAGATCTTACAGGACCTTTCCAAGACCTCCTTTTGGATGGTTCTTCTTTTCTCCTGAGGTTGGACAATGTGTCCTGTAAATTCAGAGCATCTTTCTGAGTGTTGGGAAACCACCTTTTAGCAAAGAGGAAATGTTTCCCATCAGCTCGTTACAGTGGGGGTGGTTCCTTTCCTCAGGAATTCCCATGTCCAGCTCTGGAAAGCAGCAGCCACGAGGCAGGGCTGGTCTTGGGGGTACCTGCAGGAACACAAGTGTTAGGTGTATGAAGGCCACAGTGGAAATGCCACCATTAGGACAATGAGATGTTCCCTGTGACCTTTCCTAGTTCTCCACGACTATGTGTAGTTTTCCATGGATTGCTAAGTGGTTCTTTCCCTTCTCACCCCCAGCTTTAATCGCCTCGACTTACCTCTCTATGAATCCTTTGAAGACCTGCGGGAGAAGCTCCTGATGGCGGTGGAGAACGCGCAAGGCTTTGAAGGAGTGGATTAGCTGTCCCGCCTCTCCCTGCACTCACTCTGCTTGGCCCGAGGGCCCGTGGTGACTCTGGCACAGCCGTGCCCGGCGCTGCCTCACGGAGCAAACCCTGCGGGGTCCCACTCCAGGAGTTGAACTGTGCCCTGGGGGGGCCGGCCCCGTGCCATGGACTGAGGCCGGTCCAGCAGGACTTGCTCTATTTATGTTGTGCCTCTGTAGGCAAAGCCCTTAATAAATATTTTACATAATTTCTAATGGCAATGAATGGGATTAATCCTTTTCCAGGTATAGTATTCCAGCTCATGTTTACTTTTCCATTGATTTAGCCAGTTTCAGATTTTATTTCCTTACAATTAAATATCATCTACTTGGACAACTGAGCATTTTTCTTAATTTCATACCAGACTGGAGGCCAGTGGCATTCTCTCAAAGCACACTTTGAGCCTCGTGTTCCCCAACCATGAAGGAGGTAGGAAGAGGCTGGGAAGCTCCTCGACGTGGCTGCGTGGCGAGAGCAACTCCTCCCTGAGCACAGCAGTGTTTTCCTGGCTCCAGAAGCACGGACTGGACATTGCATTGTGTATAAATATGGGGCTGGTTCCAGGCAGGGGAGCACCACACACACCATAGCATGCCAAATCTCATGTCCAGTAACCAAACTGCTGCACCACTGGTAATACATACATGTACTATAACTACTATGTGGGGTAGGGTTGGCATCAAGCATTTCAGGTGCTGAACCCTGGCCTTACCTTTGTACAGTGGTTCTGTATCTCCCTTCCCAGGCGTTTTGGATGGATCCTGGCACTGTGGGATTTGGCACTATGGAAAACCAACCTGTTTGGCTCAGCTCTGGACGTGTTTGCTCCCAACAGCTAAACACCACCGGGGCTGGGTTTGTTTGGAACTGCACCGACTCTAAAGGCACTTTATGTAATCCATGGAAAGTCATATCTGGTTTTATCAGCACATTAATGTGATTCTGTTCCTCACTGCACATGTCTCTCTGGTGCAATATCTATCACTTGTGAACTTGGCTGCTGCTGCTGCTGTATAAAGGAAAACCCCAGCTGTAGAGCTGAGCCTGCAGACATGGTTTTGTGATTTCTTTTTTACTTAATCACAAAGATTTATTTACTATACTCTGCTATCTCTCTCCTCCATTTTGTTACCTCTGCCATGTTGCATGCCTGAACTATACTGTCTGAGTTGCATCTCTTTTGTGACGGATTAAAAGTGACGATTCCTACTCGGTGCGCTCAAGTTCAGTGGTTGCCGCGCTGCGAGGGCAGGGCTGAGCTTTGCCCTCACTTACCTGCACACAGGGGTTTACCCCAGGAACCCATTCATGCCTGTGAAGGAGGACAACACATGCCAGACACGATGTCACCACACTGCCACCAGCTCTCTGAGCCCTGTCCTCACCAGGTACAACCTGCACCTGAGAACTGGAAAGAAACCTTCATGCCTTGACAGTCAGCACACACTTGTGTGCTTACAAAGAGCTGACAATCATGTTATTTGAACACAGGTTAACATTAATTTCCTGTTAAGCTTTTCCTGACATTCCTTTCTGACCTTGTACATGGGAAGTTAGGCTGCATCCAAGTAGGTACAGTGGATTTTGGGGTGGTTGGATGCCGTCCAATGCCATGTGTTGGAACCTTGGGAACTCTTTTGGTTATGAACTGAGATGTAATCTCATGGATGGCTCAAGGCTGTGACCCTTCACAACAGGTTTACAAACAAATATATCAGAGCCCTTCCAGCTCTCTGGAATTACATAGTGACATCAGACTAGAAGGGAAATTGTTACTGTTTTGATTTCAAGGAAAATTGAGAACATCTTTACAAGCCACTCGCCTCACAAATCGACACCCCAAAATCATTCCCCAGGTACCAAAACAGTGAGACAAAGTCCAGCCTATGAACTGTAGATAATGTGCATTTGGACTGCTGTGCTTTATTGGAGAGAAGGGGTTTAATTGTTAGGAAGCAGCTTGATATTAAACAAAGGAGCCCTTGACTCCTCAAGGTGTGCCACTAGAGTGGCAGCTTTGGGCTCACCTGTACAGATGTGCTACAGCTCCCTTTGCTATGGGGTCCAGCAGTAACCCAGATGTGGTGGTCACAAGGCCACTTGTGGGATAAGCCATGGGGAACTGCTCAGCCCAGCTCCATTCCTGTGTAAAGCTGGTTTTGAGGCTATCAGAAGCCCTCCTGTTTGCTACAACCACCCAGCTGTCGCTGTCCCTACAGGGACACCAGCCCCTGCTGACACACACTGTATCTCACAACTCAGATTCCATTCCTGGTGGCTACATCAATGGCTAAACCCCTTCTCACCAGCCAGAGTTGGGGTCCTCTGGGCTATGACATAACCCAGAAGTGCCCTTCAGTTTGCACTACCCACAGAGCCTGGCTGTGCAAAGGGGCAGCTCACAGGAAAGGGATCTTAGCTATTTATTTAACATATTTAACCAGAATTCCAGCCTTTCCACCTGAAACCTACATTTGAAGGCATCTTTCTGGGAACAAAATGCCATTTACTTAAAACATCCAAACCACAAAGCAGCAAAGACTCCAGTGGGACTCGTATCTCAGCCCTGTGCCTGTGTTAACACAACACTCTTGTGAGTGCCCAGACCCATATGGCTGCAAGGGCTGCTTATCACTATGTGATAAGCATAGTAGAAAACAGGTACGCCACCAGATTGGACATCTTAAGGTGCACATTCATTTCCTCACCTTTCCAAGAAAACCTTTTCCTTTTCTATGTAGCATTACAACAAGAAGAAACCCAACAGCCTTCACCCATCTGTTGTGATGTTACACTAGGAATAACACATATGTGAAACACATGGGAAGCTTCTAGACCTGGAATCCAAGCATGTGACTGTCACATACCTGCCACTGTCACAGTGCACCTCACACCCACCAGGGACCATCAGTGCAAGCCACATTTGGGCATGTGTCCATCAGCACTCACTGCTAACACCCTGTCTGCCCACACTGCTCCACACTTCCATGCTGGGCTCTTGTCCCTTCCTGGCCTATTTCCACAGGGACTTTGCTGGTTTCCTCAGTGTTGTTAATGTGTAGCTGTAAACCCCAGCCTGCACCCACACACAACAGCACCCGTGCTGCAGTTTCAGGCTTCAACCCACTGCTTGGATTTGATACACTCCGGGGAATGGATTTACGGACAAAATCCTCCGTTTCTTTTCTGAGGAGCAATGAAAGAAGCCGCAGTTTGGGTTCCTGACAGCAAAAACTCAATGTAATAAAACCAACTTCTTGTAATAAAATGATGCAGCTTAATTAAACATTTACTAAAGAATTATGGAAGCTACAGCATTTTGTACTTTAAATCTATTCCTTGGCTCTCTGAAGCTTTGCTAAAACAGCAAGTGCCTGCAGGTCACAGCTGGATGTGGCTGGGGAGCCCCTGGCCTGTCACACTAACATGAGGTTAGTGACTCTGCAGCAGGTAAGCCACAAACCCTGCACCTCTCCCAGCTGCTTACTGGCATCACCTCTGTTCCACCATCATTTCAGTGCAAGAGCTGTGACACTCCATCAGGCTCCCACGAGAAGCTCTCTCGGGTTCCCCAACCCCACAGTGACCACACAGCAGCACCTTCTCCTGTTTAAGCCATTCCTGAAATCCATGTGAATGTTCCATCCTCTTTCTTGTGTGTCTTCTGCCACAGCAGAGTTCTCTGCAGCCCACAACAACACTGATACCACAAACAAAACACCCCACTGGCTGCGAGACTCAGGTTTCAGTTTAACCATACAAGTCAACGCATTAGTAAAGCTGTTTTCATCTTCGGTGGTACAATCCTGATGCTGTTGCATTATGAACAGCTTCTTGGTAATAGCAATGGAACTAATGTTGCTTTTCTGTTATGCAGTGTGAATGCCTAACTTAACACCACACACAAACCAAAGCACAGTGACAAACCCCACCCCAAAACCCCGCTAAACCTAACCAAATCCAGACAAACTACACCACAAGTCATATTTCTAACTTAACAACTCACTTTTGGAATACAGTAGGTTCCTCTTCAGCTAATATCAGGGCTTAAGAGTTGCAGATGGAATACATGATCTGTTAGTCTTAACCATAGGATCAATATGTAATAAATCATACCCTGGCTTTGAGCTTCTCACTAAGCACAGCATTGATGTGATTTGCACTAACACAGCAAGTTACCTGTCAAAGGAGTGGTTTAGGATCACTCAAAGAATCACCAAAGGTAGTAGCAAAAGTAGTTTTAATATGAATGTATGAAAGCGTGACTGTAAAGTTCAATGGTTCACTCTAGTACTGGGTGCGCGGATGAAGCACACAAAGGAAAATAGAATCGATTTAGAATGAGACTGAAGAAGCAAAAGGGAAAGGGAGAGTCTTCCATTGAGTCATGAGACTGGTCCCCCCAGCTCTCTAAACTCCTGGTGGAGCCCAGGTGAGGCTGGATCTAGTCCTAGTCTCAGACTTGGTCAACGATTTATGTCTAAAGGGTTGCATATGTACAAGATGTCAGCAGAAGATGATCTTAACATGGTGGTGTAAAAGTAGCAGTTCACCAGAGGTGGGGTTTTACACAGCTTTTCACCTAGCAGCACTCTGCAGTTTAAGGTGGATCACAAGACTTAGTAGCAGTTTGTAAATGTTAAATTAATCAGTGGGATTTACTACAGTCACAACAGTGACTTAGTTACAGATGTGAGGTGACAACATTCACACTACACTTGCTATACAATATCTAAATCACCCACACAGACACTAAGACATATGTATAACGACATACCTGGTAAAAATTCCCTTGAATTCAGTGGAATGCTCACTTCAGACATCTCAGCATGTCTCAGCAGATGAGGGTTGAGGAGTCTTTCAGCAGTGGTCCTCCAAACTTCCCAGCCTTGGGAGTTCACAAGCTCTGAGGGGCTGTGCTGGTCTAAGCTGAGTACTGCACAGGCACTTGCTCCTTGCCCTCTTCCCAGTGGAATGGGGAGGAGAACTGGAAAAAAGGGGAAAAAAGGTGGGTTAAGAACAGTTTAATAATTGAAAATATAAGAATAATAATGCAATAATAATAATAGGAGAGAGAAAAAGAGGAAGGAATAAACTCACCCCCAAAAATAAACCCAAGTGATGCCCTGTACAACTGCTCAGCACCCACTGATCAATGCCCAGCCCGTGTCCCACCAGCAGCAATCAGCCCCTCCTGGCATGACTTTTTCCAGTATGGAATATCCCTTGGGCTGGTTAAGGTCAATCCTCCTAGTGCCCCTCCTCACTGCAAGAGGATGGGAAACTGGGAAGTCCTCAGTTAGGGTTAGTACTGCTCAGCAAGAACTAACATCAGCCTCTTCTCAACACTGTTCTCAGACTGAAGCCAACACACAGTTGTCTACCAGCTACTAGGAAGAAAAGAAACTGTATCCCAGCAAAAACCAGGACAGAGGCATCCCACTCAGAGGGAGAGGCTGGTGGCAGCCCGCTGCAATCCAGAGAGCTCAAAGGACCCCTGGAATTTTCCAAATTCCAGTAACAATGGTACCATTCCACTTGGGCTATGACCAAGATGAGGAATGTTCCAAGGCTGTCAGGGGATGACTGATTATTCCTGCTGTCACTTCCCTCCTTAGCCGTGCCAGCATCCCTGGTACAGTCAAGGGGTGCTTCACCTCCCAAATCATTACACCAAGGCCAAGGCCTGATGGGAATTCCCAAGATCCCAGAGCAGCCCAGGGGGAGGGAATGCACACACACACTCCCCCCCCCCCCCCCACCTTCAGCTGCAATTTGCTGAGGAAGAAGGGAAGACAGACAGGCAAAAGCACAGCACCACACATGCCCCAATACCCTCTGCTTCAGCAAGTGTCCAGGAGCTCAGGAACTGGGGAAAAACAAGGGCTGCAAGGCAACTAGGAATAAAGGAATCTCTTGCTATGAGCCAGAAACACCATCCCAAATCCTGTTCGGTTTACCAACAGATGGGAATACCTGCTGTTAATCAAGTTACTAGAGCTCACTGATGTTGCCACATGGCTCCTTACAGACACCAACCCCCTAAATGACTCTGATGAGATTCTACTTGATTCTAGCAGCTACTGTGGTGCTGGAGTAACTCTGCTGTGTTGTTGATGGACATGAGCAAACATCTTTGTGCTGTAAAGCAACAACTCTGGGTGATGCTGAAACATCAGATTAACCAGCTCTCTTTACAACAAAAGGCTGAAATCAAAACCCACCTCGACATACACATCCTTACTATGTAACATTTGTGTGTGGCTAGTAAGGTTTTGTTGCCCTTGAGAAACAAGCAACCAACCCCCATGTCAGCATGTTCAAATCCCAAATCAATACCTACACATCCACACTACTCCATAGCCACCCACAGGAGACGCTGCAGTAACTGATTAGTAGTGATTCCATTTTTAATTCCAGCCCTGAAACCCAGTTGCTTCCTACCCTGACAAGGGAAAAATCCCGCACTATCCCAATGAATTCCTTTTCTGGCTGTTATTAATGACAACAATCCCAGATCTAGCTAAAGGTCCAGCTGGACCAGTACCTGATTTGCAGATGCTGACAAAACAGCTTCAGAGTAGGTAAATAGTAGTGCTTACAGCAAAGGCACTTGCAAACCCAAGTGATGTGCAGCTCAGGGACCTGTATAGAAGTGATGGCTTCTATTTTGTTACACGTAAATAGCCATACAATTTATATATAGTTAAAACCAAATAGTTTCTGGTGTCATGGGAAAGTGTGGTTGGAATTCTGGTGCAAAAGAGCTTCCAGGGCGTAGCTAGGGAAAAACATAAACTAGAAAGGACACAGGAGTGCCAAAGCCAGGATCAGGCACCCACTGCAGCATCCCCTCTTTGTGCCCTGCTCTCGGCTGTATTTCACCCACTCCACACCTCCAGCTAGCAGATGCCAATGTCCCCAAATCCATGATGTATATTAGGACATTATTTAGGGATAACACAGCAGAGCAATCGTGCACATGAGAATTACAGTTCTAACTATATTTAATGAGTATTTGGGCACTGAAAACCTACTGGCTACCACAAAAGGCTGAAATGCCTTTAAAAACCTGCCCAACCCCTTTGCTTCAGCAATCTTGAGTACTTTAAATCCAGCTGAATGGGAAGCTGAATTTCCTGCTTTCCTTTCATTCCAGGGTTGACTCCACATAAACCCCAGTCACTGACATTCCTACATAATACCATCAGGAGAAAGGCACCGGGGGTTTGCTATGGCAACCCAACAGGATCCGCTCCCGCTTCCAGCATGTCCAACACAAGGATCCCAAAGATAAATCATCTTTTCATGATTCCATTCATTATTTGCCCAGCTTTTGATTGAGAGCCCTGTTCAAATTCAATTTCCTCTTGCTCAAATGAATCTGCCTTTTTCCCTCAATTTCCTTTCTGCCATTTGCTGTGGGCATTTCATTGCGTTGACAGACAGAAGTGCAACACAACATAAACCCAAGATATAGTCATGACAAAACACTGCTCTGGATCTATTTTCTGTCATACCTCAACCTCATTAACACAAGGTTTTGGCTTTAAACTTCAGTGCCTTTCCCTCTCTGATAATGCTCTCCCAGTGCTGTACAACTAGCTCTTACCAAGACCTTCACTTCAGCAGGAGATAGACACGTGGTGGGTTTGCAAGTCTGACTATCTGGGAAGCTGAAGTCTTGGATGATGTGCAGTGGTGGTTCAGTCAGTTGTTGAAGCCAAGAGAGCCTGGTTTCCAAGTCAGGTGTCAGAAACAGGAGTCTGAGAATATAAAATAAGGAATTATATATATTAACAGGGAGAGAAATCAGGTTAACTATGCAATGTAATCTCTGCCTAGCTTTTAGATGCTCAAAACTTATCAAACCGAAATTATCCTTTGGTCAAAAGATGTGACTTTCCCTCTGTGCTCTGGTGAGACCCCACTCAGAGCTCAATGTGCAGCTCTGGGGTCCCCAGTACAAGAGGGACATGGACTTTTGGAGCAGGTCCAGAGGAGACCACAACGCTGCTGCAAGGGCTGGAGCAGCTCTGCTCTGGAGCCAGGCTGAGAGAGCTGGGCTGGTCCAGCCTAGAGAAGAGAAGGCTCCTTAAGGGGAGACCTTAAAGGAGGCTTACAGGAAAGGAGAGACACTTTTTATAGGGGCCTGCAGTATCAGAACAAGCACAGCATCATTTTTGCTGCCTCCGCGCAGGAACAGTGGGACAAAGCTGAGGCTTCTGCTTGTTCTGCTAATTCTGACTCATTACTTGCTCCATCCTGTCACCTTTCCAGGCTCAGTGCACACTGTGTTTGTGGGTACATCTCTATGCTGGAAAACTGGTAAGCTCAGTTTCCATTTCACAGAGCTGCCACTCCTGGAGTAGCCAGAGGACATAACCTCTGTGAAATCAGTTCTTAAACAAAAGCAAACTTTGCCCCTTGGCCTGAAGTTAAAGGGTAACAGAGATGGACACAAGATCGATGCTCAGCAAATACAAGCGGCATGCAGTGAGCAGACTCTGCTGTACCTCTAAGGATTCTGGTTTGCTGCTGTACGCCTTTAGGTTTAAGGGCTTCTTTACACAGAACAAAACCCAAAGCACACTTGGAAGCAGCTAGAGGTGAATATTTTGTGCTAGTCTAGGAATTTCCTTCCTCTGGAGTTGAGGGAACTGAGGGGTTCTTGTCCCCACAACTGACAACGTTTTCCCTACCAGCCAGTCATTTCCTTTGCCCGGTGCTCCATGAACAACAGCTTGTAAGAAAAGTGTCAAGTTTTAGCCAGTTCTATGTCCTCATCCAGCACACAGATGGTTCACAACCTCTATTTAATAGCAGTGCCAATAGGAATGTGATTACATGTTATCTCAATGCCTGTTACAACATGCAGCTCTTGGACCCAGTGTTTCCCAATTGTGCCCCGAGGCTTTTAAAGACAAAAAGGAGCATCCAGGCCAGATCATGAACTCTCTTTTCTCCCCTTGTATAAAGGGCTTTGTTATTTGAGTGAGGCAGGAAACATCTCCCTGGTGCTCCTTTCTTTCACTTGTCACAACAGTCTGACCCCAACACCCTCCAGCCAGACATTCCATTAGTCCCATGACAAGCAGCAGCCCAAGCCAAACCAAAGCGCTCCTCAGCAACAAGCCAGACTGACAACTGCTCTCCTGGCCTATATAGGGCAGTTGCACTGTGCCAGAACATGGACCAGAACAAGGGCAAAGGCTCGGTGTTGATGTGCTGTTAACAATGACAGCTTGGCAGCACAGCAGCATAGGGAAGAAGTGGTAACAACTGCAGCAAGAGTTAAACCAACACGCACCCGTCTTTAGGTTTTGGGACTCCGAATTCTCACAATAACAGAGATGCTGAGGTACTGTTTGCTAAGAAAACCTCTTACAGCTTTTAGAACACAAATTAATCAGGGCTTAAGCATAGACACAAACACTAAAGAGAGTCAGTATCAGCTCTTCTAAACCAGAGGTTTGGACCAGAACTTGCATCTCCCCCCATGTGGGCTCCTGGAAGCAAGATCTTGCTCCATATCCAGCTTAGATGAAAGCCCAATGACAAAATCCCCCAGCTCCTCTGAATATTTAACAGCTGCTTTTGTGTCTGACCTCTCAGGTCTTAAATGCAGGATCCAGGAAACTCGGATCAGATCCAGTTCCCAAAGTTCTGCTCCTTTCACAAGCACATCAAACCCCTGGAGTACAGCCTGGTGGTACATACTCCATACATATGGATAATCTTACCATAAACAGTTCTCCGTTTGTGAAGTATACCTTCAAGATCTCTATTCCTGACTGCCAAGCTGTCATTTCTTGCCTGGCAAACAGTCTAACAGCATCAGTACAAGTCACTCAGCACTTTTTCCTCTTTCAGGTGATAAAAGCATCATTTTCAGCCCAGTAGCTGCATAAAGCAGTAAACACAGAGTCAGCCTTGGCCTGGGAGTGCAAAGATCCGTTTTCTTAACATCACCTTACACAGCTTTCATGTGGCTCTACAAGAAAAGGAAGGGATGAAGCCACTGTGCTACATCCCCTCCCAGGCTCCTTTAGCTCTTGTTCACAAAGCCTGAAACACCACATTCCCTTACTCCTGCTCCTTTGTCACAGGACAAGTAGCTATCAAACACAAGCCTATTAGCAGTATCTAAGTTCACAGTAAGAAGAATAGATGGAAGCAATTCAAGGCACTTTGAGGACAGTTACAAACTAGTCACCACAGTTCAGGAAGTGACAGTTTCTTACATGTCGTATGGAACAACATGGAAACCAACACGACCTTCAGGGGAGTCAGAGGCTTTCCTATGCCTATGGCATGCACAAGTAAGGGTTTCCTAAGAAATTCAGAACGCAAACTCAACAATATCCAACAACAGAACATAAGTGGCATATAATAGGGAGAACTGAGGCTTGTTTGACTGTCACAGCAACTTGAAGTTAACCTGCACAAAGAATTGTCATCGGGTTTGCCTGTTGGACTCATGTAAAAATGCCTTTTTCTTCCCTGTTTTCCTTTTTGTCTCCAAGGCTGATGTATATATACATGTATATATCCACATCACTCTTTATCTGTGCCCTTGCATGTGTTTAAATAGCTTTGTTTGAGCACAGCTGCCCACATGCTGAAGGCCAGGAGTCCAATGACCCAGCAGTCACCCACCCAGCAGCCTGTTTGTTCATGGCTGCTGGTCCCTGCTGGCAGAGCAGGAGGGGGGCAGGAGGTGGCACCCCCCCCCCAAGAGCTCAAACCAGGGGTTCAGCAAAACCTTTCACATTGCAAATGGGAACAACAGCCCAAATACGTTGGAAAGGCCACTACAGATCCTTGAGAAACTCCTGGGGACAAAGCTGACAACTACTGCCTCCATTCTGTTGTCTCTCCTATAGCTTGATACTTGGTTATATGAAGACCTCCCTTTCCACCCCATCAGCTTCAGTGCTTTAAGAACCCATTAGGTCTGTTGCAAATGCAAAAAGCCCCACATCAAGCAGATTCCCTTCTCCAAATGCCATGGCATCCTTCAGATTTGGGATGCCTGCTATTTTCCATACAGAAGCATTCCAACTCATTCCCAGTATTTGCATCACTTCAATAGGTGCTGGAGCAGAGAACCCCAAGGAGCAATGCACAGCACCCTGCACTGGTCTGTGCTCAGTTCCCTCCTGCTCTCATGCTCCCAAGCACAGTATCTGAAAGCTTGATTCACACTCCATGTGCCCTGTGGTTGCATGGCCAGATCCTGCCTCAGCTGCATTAGGACAGCCTCTGGTTGACCCCTGGCACTTCCCTGTTCCACTTCCCGAGCCCCCCTGCAGTCCTAAAACCCAACCAACACTTATGGACCTCAGAGCCCTCACAAGCAGTTTCTCAGGGACACTGCTCCCCAGCTCCCTGGTGTTTGCTCTCCTGAAAGCGGGGCAGCAGCTCTGCTGAGCTTTATTCTCATGGCATCAACACATGTTAAACTTCACCACTTCATGCTCACTGTGGCCAAGACAGCCACCAACCATCACACCTCCCACTGCCAAGTCCATGTCCCTGAGTGCCACATCCATGTCGTTTAGATACCCCCAGGGATGGTGACTCCAGCACTGCCCTGGGCAGCCTGTTCCAGTGCTTGACAACCTTTTTGGTGAAGAAATAGTTCATAATATCCAATTTATGCCTCTGCTGATGCAACTTGAGGCCATCTCCTCTTGTCCTATTGCTCGTTACTTGGGAGAAGAGACCAACAAATCACCCCAGAGGGTTTGTTCATTTACCTGAAGTTAAAGCAGAGCTCACTGCTTACAGAAGGCTGATAAGAAGGATTAATATTTAACATGCTCAAGTTCATGTATGTGATACAGCTCTGAGCAGCAGCAAGCCCTGAGAACATAGCACCTCACTCCACCACTCACACTGGGAACACATGTGCATTTCCCCACCAGCAGGCTCATTTCACAACATTCAAACCTATGTTCCTCTCTGCACACCTCAGGGGCTTGGCAAACCCCACAGCCCCCAAGAGGAGAACAGGCTCTCAGTGCCCAAACCTGTGCATGGGGGTTGAAATCACAATGAATGGCACCCTGAGAAACAAAGCCCCATCTATCACAGGGCAAACACAGCCCAGGCTAAGTGCTAGAGAGGCAGTACTGCTCAAATCTAAGAGCAGGCTGGTGCTCGAGTAATCTTTAACACAGCCAGCCCCGTGGCTGTGACACAGAGGCACAAGTGCCACCTTTGCACAGTGCCAGTCCCACCACACACTGCTCCAGGCAGCTGAGGTGGAAACCATCAGCTCATACCTGGAGGAAATAACCCACTTCCCACTCAGGAGAAAGGTCTGTGTATGTGGTGCTTTGATTTCTCCAGCCACAATAAACTGCCTCAGAAGAACAACAAGGTTTCAGGAGTGTTCTAGGAACAGCAGGTGAGTTCCATGTTTCATTTCATACAGCATTTACCCTGTAAGCATAACTATGATTTGTAACTTGCTAAGCAGAGCGAATGATCTAAGTGAGCCTGGAAAGCAAACCCTGTTGAAATGACTGCAGGTTGCATAGTTCGAGTCACCACTTGGACAAGAAAATAACTGATTTTTACTTGATCTGTAAGTGAACTCAAACCTGTCTTCTATTTAATAGAATTAATGCACTGAGACCACTAAAACAAGAATTGAATTGATTGCCAATACAACAGAAATACAACAACAGGTTGGAAGGTGTCATTTTACTTCAGTGCCAGTTTAGCTTTGGAAATTAAACCCCCAGAAAATCCAGACTCTTTCAGCTGAAGCTGACTCCTCTGAGGCTAAACACGTGCTTTAAAGGTGCAGAGGAGGTTAGATACATGCTTTGTGTTCTGAGATGCTACCAGTGATTCAGCAATAGAGGCTGTCCTGATGCATTATGGGGCTATACAGTCATAAACCCCTATAGGGACTGTTAGAGACTGATCCAGCAGATACCTTGCTCCAAAAGCACTGAAACATCTCAGTATTCCCAAACAAACCTGTTTTCAGGTAATACATTAAAGCAGGCATTTGTCACAAAGCAAACAGCATTTCTCTCCCCCACCTTGAGGGTGTTTTCTCCTTTAAAAAGCTCATGTGGATCTTCATTTCTCCATTAAAAAATACAGAAAGCAAATGGGTTTGACCAGCAACTAGTTCCTCTTTCAAGCAGTAATACCAATGCAATAGTAAGAAATGAAGCACGGAGAAAAGGAAGCTTCAAATTCATTCTTTTCACTGAACTCTGAGCACAACATTGTCTAACCTGGAAAACCAGTGGCAATAGGTGACCTGAGCTGGTATGCGGTTCCACAGGCAGCTCATTCCTGCTATTGGCATCCAACTCCTAATAGAGCTCAGGGATTCCTTAAAGAGCTCCTGCATTCAGTCAGTCCCTTCCCTGCCCTGCCCTCCCCATCCAGTGAGAGGATGAGCAGCTCCTCCCTCTTACAGTGAGCTCAAGCTCCTTTGGAAAACATTAGCACAGCCACATGTCAATGTTATCATGGATTATAAGAACACGCACAAGGAACAACCACATCATTGAACGTTTTTGTTTCACAGCAGCTATTTCACGGTGAGGTAGAGGACGGGGTGTTCTTTGATCTCAAAGAGCAGCACAAGCATGTCCTGAAGCTTTGCTGAGAATATTCACTTCAAACATAAATTAAAAACCCCAGAGTTGTAGGGCACTGCACCAAGAGAGAATTCCACACACACCATCCACCATTGCCTGCTGGACAGGGCAACCAGCCCTGGGGACCACAGGGGAGCACGCTAGACCGCAGAACCCCAGGCAGGCCCTGCCACCACATGTGACAAAGCAGCTCTGCCTCAGCCAGAGCAATGCCCAGCCATGGGTTGCACCCTAAATACTGCTCCTCGAAACAGCAGCTCCTCAGCAACACTCATCTAGATCCAGCCTCTCCCCCAGCTCCACCACATGCCAGAGCATGTTCTGACTGACAATCCCTCAATGCCTCATGAGACCTGGCACTCTGTAGCTGCTCTCCAGCCCTTCCATGAAAGTTCCACTCAAGGAGGCCACAGACAAGGCAGATCATCACCTTTTGTCTCAGCTACTGGGACTCTAGTGCCAACATTCCTGTTCCACATACAGTTAAGTTCTATCAATGCATATGCTACAGATGCTCACATAAACATCAAACAGGTATTTAGCAAAGCCCAGAGCTTCTAAATTGCTGGGACATGACTGCTTTATCCCAGTCCATCACCACTGGCTTTGGGATTACACCTCTGGGAGCTCAGTGCCACACTGCTTAGTCAGTGGGCTGCAAAGCCACCAATTCAAGAGCTGACTTTGAAAAGCACCTTTGATTCTGTCCTGAACAACCCCCTCCAGAAAGGCCCCTCCACCCAGAATACAAACCCCACAGATACAGCAGGGACCTAGGCACCATCCCATGTGCCCAGGGCACCCAGAGCCCCAGGCACAAGGCCACCTCTAGTTCCATTAACCACACCTTCTTTATTCTACCCCCAAGAGAGCATTAAGATTGAGGGACACAAGTTTTCGGGTGGTTTACTGCTGATCCAGCTCATTTCCCACCAATGTCCATGCTATAAGGAGCATCAAGGTTAATACATGCCAAAATAACGCCACCTCCTATTTTAACTGCTGAGCACAGGAGCCTCAGAGTCATCCCGTTACAACCAAGGATCAGAAGTCTACTTACTTGCCAGTTGTAGCTCACTCACTCCAGCTGAGTCAGTCCTGAAAAGCAGCCTTGAGAAATCCAGAGCTAGCTGCTATCCAGTAAATCCAATCCCCCGTGCCTCTCCAGTTTAACAGAGGCTATTCTGAGGGTCCAGTCACACCAGTATCACTTTGCACACTGAAAACCCTCTAGAAAGATCCCCTCACACCTGATCTTGATGAAGCCTTAACTGATTGCCTGCTTGTCCAAGCACCTGGGGCACTCCCCCCACCCCTGCTTCTGCAGCCTGAATTAATCATTCCTCTTTCAATGTTAATGCTGCAATTCCCAGAGCTAGGCCAGGAATTGCTACTGCTCCAGTTTACCTTGAGCTCAGGATCAACGTTTCACTCACCTGCTGTTTCTATGTGCAGGTTACCTACAGTGTGGGAGCTGCTCATAGTTAACAGATGCTATAGCCATTGAGGCATCCAGCTGAGAACCAGCTCCTGCTCGCTGAATCCTTCCCACAGCATTCTTCAGCAGTAGAACAAGCAAAAGAGGAATACTTGAGAGCTCTCCAGTGCTTTAACAGGAGCTGC
Organism: Strigops habroptila; assembly: GCF_004027225.2. Lineage (NCBI taxonomy): Eukaryota > Metazoa > Chordata > Aves > Psittaciformes > Psittacidae > Strigops > Strigops habroptila. The sequence goes on from NC_044302.2 coordinate 101,672,560, forward strand.
TACCTCCCTTTTCTCCCTGCTTTAGTCATTTGTCTTTACACTGTAGAAATCTAACACACAAAGAGACCTGAGGATGCCTCATGCTCAGCACCTGCATTAATCTAAGCAAATGCAGACCAGCTGTGAAGCCCATACCCTGCCCCAGGGACACACTCTGTTCACAACTACCCATAGAGACAGGCAAGGAAAAGAAACAAACAGCAGATTCGTTTTCCTTGAGGCCTTGAAACGGTGATTTTGTGGAAAACACTGGGGTTCAGCAGAGCTGTGGCATCCAGGGCTGGAAAAGCCATGTGAAACCCAGTGACATGCTGCATAGGATGGTAGGTGAGTTAGTAAACTGTTAGGCTAAATATGGTATCTCTGTAAAGCTGATGTTTGGTAAGGAAAGCATCTGCAATGTCACCTAAAACACTGATGCCTTTTAATTTATCACCATTCTTTGTCCTTAAACCATTGCTATTGTATCATTTCTCTGTTTAATGGGGAATAGGTGCACAGGAATATAGGAAAGACAAACCCAAGGCACATTTAAGCAGCCTTATCCCAGTTATTCCTTGGCTTTTACTTCATGCGCTGTTAGCACACGGTTCTTTTCCCAGGTCCAACCGGCAGAGGCAGAAAAGCTTTAAAGCACCAACATGGTGGTATAAAACCATGACTTTTCAGAGGCCAAATCCATTTTCACACCTGCAATCTTTATCCAAAGAGCAAAAATAGCAAGAAGTGTGTGAGAGTCTACGCTAATCCGTTTTAGTTGGAGTTTTTACCTGAAGCGCAAGGGAGGCAGAGGAGCCAAAGGTACTGAGCGCCCATCGCACCCTGCTCCTAATGGCGTCTGCCACAGACTTCTCACTCACTGCTCTGGCGCTGGCTGCCGGGGCTGTTCACCAGCGCCATGGTGCACCCCGCAGAGGGTCTCTCCTCTCCTTCCCGCAATGGGTGACGGACGTTGGGTGCCGGGGCCGGGCTGTGAGGGACGGACACAGGCCCGCCATGGTGCCGGGCGCGAGGGGCAGCCGCCGCCTCAGGCAGAGCCACCTCAGCGCCTGCCCGGCCCTTCCAGAAGGTTCTGCAGCTCCCCCTGGGCCCCGCCCGGCCCCACCCCTCGGGCAGCGCCATGGCCCCTAGCTGCCAGCGGCACATGGGGATGCCGCACCTGCCTCTCCCAGTGATGGGAATGGCATTCACACGGGTCAGGCCACTGAAGTCTCCTCAGAAGAGGATTTAAATGGGGTTTTTACTTGCAAATCTAAGAAATTAATGAAGTTGCTTATCCTCATCTTCATCAAAGACCTTCATGCTGTGCTGTGACTGCTCTGTGTGCAGCTCCCTGCAGGTGCTCACCTCAAATCCACCTCAGCGTGCTGTTGTATCATGGCTGTGGTGCATAAATCCTCAGGTAAAGCCCTGCAGTGCTGAGAGAAGAGCCACCACACCAATACACGATACATGAACACCCGTGAGCAGGAGGTAGTAAGATACCAAAGTGAATCAATCCATAGACCAGAGGAGGTGGCAGATGCTGAGTGGGGTTTCTTGTCTTCCTGAGGCAGGTGGCACAGGCCACTGCTGAGCCAAGCTTTGATTTACTGTGGTGGTTCCTGAGGAGAATGATTTTACTGGGATTTGGACTCCAAAACGAAATGACCAGTCTTTAGTTACCATTCTAAGATTAAACTTCGTGTATCCCATGTGTGCAGCACTTCAGTACCTAATATGGTTCAGAGTGAAGTGATGGACAAGGCAGAAATTGACTTACATTTCTCTGATCAGAGAACTTTGTGGCATATTGACTAAATCCCTTGCATTTAATGGCTGCAGAGCAAAAGAACTCACTACACAGCAGCACAGGGAACAGATATCCCCTGCCCCAACTTCAGATAGTACGTAAATAAATGTCATTTTTACCTGTTAGCCATCTGCTTACATCAGGATTGCTTCAACCCTAACCCCAGCTATTTCCCTGGGGAAGAGCACTGTGATTGATGTACCAGTCAGACTTTACACCCACCATCTGCAGATGATCCTCAACCCCATCTCTGCGTGTGGGATGTGCCCCATGGCCAGTCATCATGATCTAGAACTGATGTAATGAGTTCTATGATTGGGAAACTCCAATCAATCCCATTTACTGAGCCCCAGCAGCAATGAGAAGGGATCATGGTTTCCAGGTTAAACACCTTTGCTCTACTTTATACTGCTCTCAGTTAATCTTTCTCTATCTAGTAGCCAGAATGACCAGAACAGGTAATCTTTAACCACTGGCCATTGACTTACAAGGGTCACGACATCCTCCCTTCCATGATCTACACTGGCCTAGCACTACATATGCCTCACCTTTGTCTATCACATTGTGGTATTAGCACTGTTAAAGGTGCTTCCTTGAGTGCTTGATGTTCCTTGAATACTGTAGACATCTGGGATAAACACACAAACACCAGCTCTGCCTGCTTGGAGCCCAAGAATTCCTGTAACAATTCCCTTTAAAGCTCTAAGGTCATATCCTAAACCGATGTAAGTCAGCACAGATTCACTGAAATCCAGAGGTCACAGCAAAGGGATGAATTCATTTCCACTGTTGAGTATGTGGCAGTTTTCTCCATAAAAGATCCAGTCTAAACCTCCAACCCAGCTCTGTTTGGAAGGCTGGATCCAAGGCAGCCATCCCACCACTGGCTGGCTGTCACAGGACTTTTCCACAGATGAAACAGCCAAACCAAATCAATTCAAGAGTATTGATTCTATGCTTATTAAAGATAGAGCTGGAGTAAAGCCATATGGATACAAGTTCTCATTTGGGAATGGCCCTTAGTGCAACAGTTCTGAGGCTGGAATCCTGGGAGGGAGAACTCAGAACTTATTGGTGTTCCAGAGGATTACAGAATCAAGGGTCCAATGGCTGGGGATTTTACTCTTCCACTGGGATTTATAGCACTCACAGCCCTTACAGCTTCTCCCTGGTTGTAGTGAAAAACTTCCTAACATAGCCTCTGTGGGAAGTGATCATTCTTTCAGTTTGGGAGTTGTTCTCTCACACTTGCCACGCAGAACTGGCTCCATTCCTCAGGTTTCTATTTCACCCTCTGTATCCTCCACATTTTAGATCAGAAAATGATCAGAGAGAACTCTCATATGGATGAAATTTCACCCTCTGTATAGTGACATCTTGGTCACCAGGAGCTATGCCCATAAAATGGAATCACAGCACCATTTAGGGCCCTTTGGAGTCCACAGGACTCAGTCCTCTGCCAGCTTCAAAGTCAGACTGAGCTTCAAAGTCAGACCATTTCACTTGGGGTCATATCTATGGATTTCAAGGGAAGCATTTGGTCCTGGGATGCATGTGCAACGAGTGTTGCATTATATGCCCTTGTGTCACCTTTATTAGCATCTAAACAAACCAGTCCCTTTCTTTTTTTTTCAGGAATTTCCAAATCCTTTGGCATTCCATTGCAAAGAACTGGAGCCAAACTGCAGCAGTAGCGAGTGTTGCAAGGCTGCCCAGCCCCAGCAGTGGCTCCAGGGCAGTGCTTCACCTACACATCGCCATTTTGTCCAGAAGCACAACCCAAAAGTAAGTGGTGTTGCCTCTGTGATTCAAAGTAGCACATTTTAGTCTTCCTCTGCTGATTTTGGACAACTACTAGTAATTCTGTCAGCTTTACACCGTGTGCGCACACAAGTCCCAAATGGGAGACTTTTCCCCCAAAACCACACAGTGTCAACTGCAAAGCAGGCCCTGCTCCAGGAGGGGTTCTAAGTAGATCCAGGGCATCATTCTTAATTGTGCTTTGTGCTAATGAAAGTCTTTTTCTGCATCAAAACTAGAAAGGGTACAAGGAAGCAATCACATCATCTACATCAGGCAACTAACATGGCTTTTACAACTAAGGTTCTAAAACTGTGTCATTAAATCCCTGAGAATTGTAAAGTCTGGAGGTTTCATAAGGGGAAAAGCTGTTCTTCAACACTATATGTAGTGATGAGACTGTTAAGAACCTGCGAGATCCTGAAACCTGCGTGTAACACCTGCTTTGCCATCGGTGCCCAGATCAGCTCAGCTGAAGCCAGACTTTCCCCCTCCCCTCATCTCACAGCTGGAAATTAAAACCTACTGAAAATGTGACAGGCTCTTTGAGTTCTGAAAGTTCCTGGGCAGAAAAGGCAGTAAATCAACATTAACAATGGGAAACAGATTGGTAAACCACAGCATGAACAGTAAGTTAGCCCTGTGATTTAAGGCATCAATGCAATCATCTCCCTGGAAGAAATAAGCATCTAAGATGAAGATTAACCACTCTCCATCAAGATTAAGCACAACAGGCAGCTGGATTTTGGAGTTTTCCGTACCCACATATGCTCTCTCTGAGGGGACAGAGCAAATGGGGATCTCAGAGCTCTCTTTCCCTTGCTCAGTGTGACTAAAGGTGACTCTGGCCCTTGCAGTGAGGGCCATTTCCCTCCCCCAGATCAATATTTTAATAGGACTTATCAGAGAGTGAATGAAATGTTTACTTTCAAAGCTCAGGATCCCATAAAGGGCGAGGGAAAGGTGGCCACTGGGAGCAGAGCTTTCCACGGCTCCTCATTGCTGGTGACTCCTAAAAGGAACCCAATTCCTCCAAAGACCCCCTCAAAGCTGCAGGAGAACCTCAGTCCTGCCAAGCCTTGAGGCCACACCAGAGGATCACTTGGCAGCTGGGACAGGTAAGTGCTTCCCGTGCTCGATTCATGTGAGGAAAGGGAAACGCTAAAAGGACGAACAAAAATCACCAGTGCAGGTGAATTCTGACTGCTGAGCTGACTGTAAGTGTGGTCACACTTCAGCAGGGTACAGGAATGCTGCCACATCTGGATATACAGAAGGGACAGGTTTTGGGATCCATCAAGATACTTCTTGAAAACCCACCTAGTTCTTCACAGCTCTCTGCTCAACAGGAACATCCCAATCATCCTCTTTATACAAATGAATAGCAGAAGAGAAGCAAAAAGTGGATTTAGTTCCTTTTCTCTGATGTTTCTACTCTGTTTCTCCCTGCACCGACCCGTAACTTTTCTGTTGTTCCAGGATTTTTCTTCATTGCAGTACTAAAAACTAGCAGCCATTTCTCTTTCTTTCATTACCTTTTGTCTTGGGAAGATTCCTGTTGAATTGCTGGAAGCTTCTGTGTAGTTGTGGAACTATAAAGCTGCGCACTTGCAGCTGCACCATACCTGCTGTCACACGCATTTCCCAGTGAAGCCCTGGGAAGCGTTTCTGCAGGGCTCTGCTGCTCTTCACACTGTACCTGCCAGGGCCTGTCAGGCTGTTCCCCAGAGATTGAGTAGTATCTTGCCTGATTACTGCTCTGCTGAAGAGAGGAAGCTGAGTAAAACGTGTCTGAGGAAAGGTAAGGGGGAAGCACACTGATGTTGGGATGAATTAGAGAGCAATGTACTGTACTTGTGCTCCTTTGGCTTCTGATGCTGAGGAACAGAGTGAGCTGAATCTCTGTGTGACACAGCACTAGGGCAGCTTTTTTTAAGAGAGCAGACTTCATTACAGCTATCAGCTAGTTACCGCTACTTTTTGTTATTCCTGTTAGTGAACACTCACTAGCTGGCTTGCATCTTCCCAAAGCTACATTCTCCCTGCACAGGTCAGTGTTTCTTCCAGTTAATACCCAATGTGATCTCTCACAGATGATCACACTGGCTGAGAGTCTTTATAGACTGAGGGAAAAGTGGATAGATGGCAGAGTAAGATACAAAGGCTACTCCTCTTCACCCAAGCTCTGGTTTCTAATCTCCTGCCTTCCCTGTGCTCCTCTTTCTCTGCCTTCCCTGCTTCCCTGCAGTATTCAGAGATGGTGGTGACACGTAACTGAATATCCATAGCTCTAAAATGCTGCTAAAAACAAGTATATAGAGAACAAACATAAACTCTAGCAAGAGGATTCCTCAGGCCTAACACAGCTCCATAGAGGTCACAAACTTATTCTGAGCTGTCTCCATCAGTAAGAGAGAGACAGGGAATGGCGATCCCTCCCTTCATAAATGTGTCTCTCAGGGCAGAATTACTTTCTCAAGGTCCATCTCCTTCACCTGTAGAGGCACACTTAAAGCTTCTTAACTTGTAGATTACTACAGCTAGCTGCAACAAACATTCACCTCAAAGACAGTCAGAATCCTTCCTCCCACTTCCCTGGTGAGGCTCCTGATGTACCAGGTATAAATCTGTATAACCATGGTCTTTTCTCTATGTTCTGCAGGTCTCTGAAGCCCCCGCCCCCAGAAGTCTTCCATGTGCCTATAGCACTCCTTCCATGGACTAAAGATCTCCTACTGCCGGAGCTGTGGAGTGTGACAATGGTGTTTGTGTCCAGTCTATCAAACGCCATTATCACACTAAATAGCTACTGGTGGACAAGACATCAGTTCAGAGCAGGACGTGAACAGTAGCAATGGGCTCCCCACCACTATGAGGAATAAATGACCTTCTGACATGTCTCAGCAGGACTTGGCCCTTTCCTTTCTGAGCAAAGCTGTAAAGCACACAAGTAACACAAGGAATCATCGTTCCAGTGCCATCATTGGAATCAGTAGGGTTGTGGTTACCTCTGAAACACGAGGCCAGCTTGGGAATGCTCACAATTCCTCATAGAAATTCTCCTGAAAACTACTGTAAAGAGTAGGAAGCATCTGTAGGAACTTGCAAAGGGTTGGATGAAAGTCAGGCACCAGCACTGCCCTGAGGAGCCTAAATCCCACTGAATAAGCCAAGACTTAGGTTCACAGAACACTCTGCAGTGAGAGGGGGAACCTTCTAGACTCCACCCTTCCTCTGCCTTGCAGTGCTAAGTAACCTTGCAGAACAGCTCTTGCCAAAGGAAGAAGATAAAGCTTAGTACCCACTAAAGAAAGACTTGTTGCTTTCTTCCCTCTTCCAACCCTGCTGTCCCAAACAAACACCAGGCACAGAGACAGTTCAGTTACATCCTTCTCAATGCCCCTCTCCAAGTGGGAGGACAGAGGAGAGCACCACGTGCTCCTGGTCCCTCTAACATCATTCCAAGGGATATAAAGTCTCTCTTGAGAGAGACTGCTGTCCCCCCTCCCTGACACCATCCTGCCAGTACTTACTGCATCCGCTGGCCTCCTCCTCCCTGGTCCAGTTTTGCTGTCAGGAACAAGAAATACTGATCTTGGATGGATGGATAAGAATACGCTGGTGTTATTACATTATCTTTATATCATGACCCAGACACATCAGTAGGGAACTGAGGATGTTTTGAGAGGGGCCTGCACTGCCATGGAGTTCTTGCCTGTAGAAGCAGACAGACAGAAGGACAGGACAGACAGGGGTGATGGGATGGGGCAACCAGGAAACAAGTAAGAGGCAAAGACTCACTTCTCCACTTGCCTTACACACACCAAAGCACAACCCTCTCAGTACCCTGGCAGAGCAGGGGTTTACAGCCTGTGGAGATGGCTCTAACCCAAGTTAATCAGTGAAGCACCTTCTGCTTGTGGTAGCCACTAATGTGTGGTTGTCCCGGTGTAATTGCACAGGTAGCTGAACTCCAGGGCAAAGGCTGACTCTTAACAGCACCACGTGCCATTGTCAGAACCGAAGCTTTTGTACTAGAACAGAAAAATGGCAGCTTTAAAGCAGCCTATTGCCAGGGGTTCCTATTTGCCTTCCCTATTATCACCAGCTAGGCTTCCCACTGGCAGGAATTGAGGAATGGTGGCTCACCCAGCATTGTAACACATCAGCAATGCAGCATGTCTATTCACAACGTTCAATAAAGTCCTGAGCACCCATTTTGGCTGGGTGTGTGACTATTTAATCCAAATATGATGGCTTGTCATTAGATAGAGCTCCACTTCCACACCTACTCTGCAAGATCAATAATAGAGAACGCAAATCAGCTTCTGAGAACAGATGTCAAGTCTAGTTGGAAGAGAAATGACAAATATCCAACCCCTCAAACCAGAAACACAATCAGAATGTGGCCTGGGTTCAGGATCACAGAACCATGCCAATGCTCAGTGTTTGTGTTCTCTGTTACACACTGCATCTTCTACAGCCACCTCCAGTGAACTCACTGTAGTCCTCTGATGTGCATCCTTCCCTCCTCTGCCTGCAAATCTCCATGTAAGCTACACTCAGTTCAATGGAGTATCCTTCTCCGGTCCTGGCCCTGCCCAGACATCCTGCATGAATCTTGACTCTTCAGCAGAGAGGTTCTCTTATGTTCCTTCAAAACCAGCTCTAAGCCACACAGAGAAGCCATAGTACTTCTAGTTGGAAGAGCTGTGAGGTACTGAAATGCCCTCGTGTGTAAAGGTTTATTTCAGCTGGTAGCTGTGTGGCAACATGCAGACTCCACACCTTTACCCTACAATAGTGCTGTGCCATGGAGTTAACTTGGATTCAAGGAAGCTTTCATGGAAAGCAAGGGATTCTCTGGAGAATCACACAAGTTGCCCATCTTTAAGCTGAGGACACCACTTAGTGAGGACCTTAAAGATGCTAACTAATAGGGAAAGGGGAAGAAAACAGATATGTCCAATCATGAATGGCTTTGTCTTGTATTAAAAGACATGTAAGTGGGAGAAACAATTACAAGAGGAGGATTATAGTGGGATTACAATACACAAAGATCTGGGAAAGAAAACAAATTCTCTGTAGCAGCCTGAGCAACAACACTGTGCAAAACTTGTAGTAAGTGGCAACTTAAATACATTGGTGTTTTGTAGCAGCTGAACCCACAGGGTCACAGACACAAGGAAGGGAAGATGTTCTCCAGTGGCATGTGCTGCTCTCCAGTCCAGTCTCAAAGTGTGCAGACACCAAGACGTAGAGGGGTTGTAAGATACTCCAGGCAAATGGCTTAGTGTGTCTTCGAAACCTTGCCCAGAGTTAAATCCCAGGTACCACGACCATGGAATCAGCTCCTTCCTTTGCTGCTGGCATCAGCATGAGGATGACTCCAGAGCGATGACAGAAGGCAAAAGCCTGAAGCTGTCCCCCCCAGGTCATTGGTGCTCATCACTACTACAGATCCTCAGGAGGAGGTTCCGCAGGGTGGGACAGTGCAACTCAGTGCTCTGAAGCAATGAAGTCTCTGGGTTCTCTGGCTTTCTTGGGCACTGTTTTCTTCATAGACGATGAGTTTGGAAGGGTTTTGCTTTTCATGGCTGTTGCTTTCCTCTGTTTCTGGTGAGAGGTTCGGAGGGATTTCAGCCCCAGCATCTCACAGTACTTATTGCACTGGTGGAGGGCTCTGAACTGCTCAATGAAGGAAATGGAGCAGTTGCCTTTAAACCCTTTGTATCTGTAGCAACAAAGAAAAGAAAAAGCCAGATGGGATTTCAAGGTTCATTTTCAGCATAGGGAGGCAGAGTGTGGCTGTTGGTCATGAGCAATTGGAGAACACCAAGCAAGCCTCTTCCGACCATGCTGTTTCTGCCACAGAGAATCAAACCCAGCCATTGGGAGGGCAAGGAAACCAGGCAACAAGCAGTGGCAGAGAGGGAAAAGAGTTAAAGAGGAAAAGTCCTGTAGTTTGCTGGCTGCTATTCTTCATTCCAGTTAGTTGGGAATACAGTTGTCTGCTGGCTAACTTTGTCTCAGTAACATAGAAATGAATTCTACATCTAGAAACAGTTCTCTTGACCACCACAACAAAGAGACAAGGTTGCTGCACAAGGTGTTGTCAGGACCAGAAGCTGTTTCCATCCAAACACGTACCTAACCTGTATGCCCAGGCTTGACTACCAGATCCCAAGGATCCTTTTCCAGTAACTAATAAGAGCATGTTTGACCCTATCCTGCTGGTTCACTGGACACACAATGTCCTCAGATGTGAGCTGTGAGTTATCACTGCACAAACCCAACAAACTGTAGCACTGAAGTGAACACAGTCTGCTCCCTGCAGCATTCCAGAGAACTTCCTTCCTCCTGCAGGTTGCAGAGTGCTGAAGAAAACACTGGTGCTCTGAGAAGGTCAAGCTCTTTCTGGGAGATAAACATCTTTAGTGCCAGGATTTCTCCATCCTTCAGAAGGATGGTGCCAGTGGGGAAAAGATAACAAAATACCTTGCAAAAGGAGGTGGTATCTGCCTCCATTTATATCTAATTTATATCTATTCTGCATCTCCAACAACCAGGTTGTGAGCCTGCTCTAGAGAAACCGCTCAGCCAAGTGCCATAGGCAGCCAGATAAACCCCAAAGGGCTACGAGGTTATTTTCCTCTTCTCTCCAAGTAAGTTTTGTGCTGGTTTACCCAAAGGATGTGAAAGTGGAGAGACAGTGTGGAGCTCAGCAGGACATGAACTGTTCTTTCCCTCCTTTGGAGAAATAAAAGACTTGAGGCTTTATCCTTGAGCTCCCTTACCAGAGGAGCTCCAGGTATGTATGCTCCTAAGCTCCATGGGCAAACCTGGCTGTGCTCAGTGAGAGAACCTCTTGATATCACTGCTCCTGGCTCCAGGAACCAGCTAAAGCAGAGCTGGTGGCTTCTTCATGTGCTTTTCTCATGCTGTAATATTCTGAGAATACTAATTTCTTCGTGGAAATCATCTTGGAATGAAAAGATTGTGCTAAGTCCCCCCACACCCTTCTCATGCAGTGAATACAAGTGTGTCTAAATGCCTTTCCTACCTGTATTTGGAACTTGCCACTTCCTGTATGTCTTTGGAGGAACATCTTAACCAGGAGCAGAAACAGTAGCATTTGCTCAGAGGATACTATGAGTAAGAGACACTTGAAATGTACAACTGAAGGCTCTGCTAAGCTAACTACAGCTTTAGAACTCAACAAGTGCAAGAAATAGCTGCGGTAAGAGCACAACAATCTTGTGAGCAAGAGACAGACCATGTGAGGGGTTTTATTCCTTAGCTTTGCCCCTCAATGAGCCATCTCCACTTCCCTTCTCTTAACACAAGTTTGCATCTGTCCTTGTGGCTCCAGATGTGCCCCAGGTAACACCCCTGTCCCTCTGGGAGTTGAGAGGATGAATGAGCCTGCTTTGGATCTGCAGGGTGCAGACAGCCCCAGGAAACCCAACCTACAGATGTGAGACCACGGGGTTGAACAGAGCTTCCAGGGCTTCCACAGGCCCCCCTTGTGTGCTTCCAGATGTGCTTCATCCTGCACAGACCTGGTGCCCACAGCTTGTTGTAATCTGGCAGGACCTGTGAGCTTGATTCAAAGCGCTCTGTAGTTTGTGGTATGTGTAACTGGGGAAGGTCTCCATTCTACTGTCCCTTCCAAGCCGTGGGAAACATGAGTGTGTTATTTTGCACAGCACACACTGTTACTCACTGACTAGATGACTGATAATAAAACCTGGACAGAATTCCACCCTCTGAACTTGACCCAAACCGAATCTTCCTTAAATCTGAAGTGCTGGATTTGGCCCCAGGCTCAGCCTCCCATGTCATTGGCTCTTGTTGCCATGTGGAGCTAAACTAAATTCACCACTGCCCTCAAAGCAGACTGTCAGGTCCCCATGTGGCAAACAGCACTTGCATCAATCACCATGGCCATGGGTCACCGCGTTCCTGAGTTCCTCCTCTTTGTGCCTGGATAAATACCTGGGCACTTGCTTACCAAATGCAAAGCCTCTACAAAAGACCTCGTTCAAAGGAGTGCTGCTTGTCCCAGCGCTCCACTGAAATCCCTGCCAGGCTTTGTGGTTTCTAGTGAGGCTTTGCCCTCTGCCGACAGAAGCTGTATTGCAGCTCCTGCAGCGCAGGAATCACTGACCCTTCGCTCTGGGTTCCTTCGGTTTCCAGCTCACTGGTAACACAGACATAGGAAGGGTAAAAGAGCAGAATAACTTGGAAGAGCTCCTCAAGGACCACAGAAGCATTCCGCAAGGATATTTCTGCTTTGCCTTGATGGGACTGGCCCAGGCTTAGAAGAATTGGAGGCAAGGACCTCGCTGTGATCAGTGAGGTCCTTCCCCTGCAAAAGGGGTAATTTCTGGCAATTTCTGTAGCAATTACACCAAAACCCACCGCTGGATCTTAAAATCACAATAGCATCACACTATATTTTGGAATTAAGTAGGACTCTGCCTGTTCTCCCAAAACACCTCTCACCAGCAGGGCTCACACTACCATAAGCAGCAGTACCAGTCACACTGTTGAGTTCTGAGCACTTGTTTGGTTTCCCCATCCAGGCTCACACTGCAGATCTCAGTGCAGAGGTGTGAAATCAAAACACAGGGCCAGGAAATACCTGCTGTCTTAGTAATGTCATCAGCTAAATGACAAGAAAATGAGCTTGTTCATGAAGGGAAATGATATTCCCTTGTAGATTACTGAGGTGATCATAGAATTCTTCCTACAGCTTGCACTGCGTAGTCATCTCTAACTTCACCTCCTCTTCCCCAGCCCAACATGTGTTTTTGTAGTAGTTTCCCACAGTGAACTGGACAGCATCACCCACTAAAGCACTTCCATAAATCTGATTCCAGGCAAGTGTTGCCTAGATAAAACTTTTATGGCTTGTATTTTATAAGCGGATGATGCAACCTCATTTAACCTGCTTTCACTTTGGCCCCACAGCTCAATGGAAGGGTTGAATGGATGCCAGCTGCAAATGTTAAGGATTTTCCCAGATTCATAATGTAACAGATACTGTGAGGTTTTTCTCCTTTAGTATAAATACTAAACTGGAGTCAGCTTCTCAAAGGAGAACACGAATTTGAAGGCATTGACCCCCATCCCTTGTCCCTTTCCAGCAGCACTGCCTGTTCCTGTCAATGGCTCCTTTGGCCTGTGTAACTAGAAGTTTTAATCAACACACTTGAGAGAAAGGTAGAACATTAAAGGCCTATAGCTTTACACACAGGCTTAAGTCACCCCAAAAGACCTGAAGCCATTGTAAAACTACTTAAATATTATGAGCTGGAGCCAGTGCTGGCCCTGCTTTTCCAGCCCTGCCTTCCTCCAGCTGATGGACCACCAAGCAAAGTGCCTTACCTGCTTGTAAGCCAGCAGAGACCTTGATTTCATGCACGAAACAACCTTTGAATAAGCCTATTTTAAGGGAGGCATGAAGCAAAGCAAAGCCCAACCTACAGTGTAGCCCTTTTAGAACAACATAAATGTGTTTCCCTCCTAGGTGGTTCCCATAAATATGATCCAAAAGGAGTTAAAAGAGTCAGATGAGGATGATTTTCTTCCACATTGAAGCAAGAATAGCTTTCAGTGCAGCCTCCCCCAGCACACACTGAGAAGAGATTGGTGTGCAAAGCAAAGCCATGCTGTGAAGAAAGCATTTTGCACTCACCCTTTGGCCAGTGTTGCTATGCCAACGTCAGTTAACTTCATTCCTACACCTACAAGCAGCAAGGAAACAGAGAGCTTGTGTTACACTGGAACAGCACCAAATCTAGAGGCATTAAATATTGCTCATTGATTCATGGCTTGCATTATTCGTCACCATTTTGTCCAAGCATTTGAAGGTATCCCAATAAAACCTGGATCTTTGTGCTCTGTAGCACTTGCAATTCCTAGAAGTCAGTCTCAGACCAGTAGTTTACAGAGAGCAGGTGACAAGTAGAGTGCAACTTGTCCCCTGTGCAGGCAGTCGGTGGGGGAAGGAGGGTTACACTTTGTTTTTAAGGAATAGACACAATCTCTGCTGTCACCTGCCCTGTATATATTTATTTCTGGGGTTTGTGGGTTTGATGTTTGCAAACTCAGACTACAATGTTGCTCAACTGCTTATTTGTTTTGCCAATCAAAGAGCAATAATCAGGCAACCTGATTTTCACTTTCTGGATGCAAGAGCCCAAACCCTTTCTCATTCAGTATCTCCAAACACTTGGGGGTTTTAACCTGACCCTTTGTTGAGTTGTTTCTAGGCAAAACCCAGTCCTGCAGGTGCAGCTTATTCTGTACAGGAGAATGATGATCTCAAGACCAGCAGCATTAAGAAATGTGAGGAGACCATTTCTTCATCTTCCTTCTCTTTTTGAAGGCTAGAAAAGAAGATATCCTAACCCTGCCTCCTCTCTTTTACTCCAATCTGCATGAGATGCTGCACAAAACAGGCACAGGGCAGGACACTGCACTTACAAGGATTGCCTGGGAGAGGTCAGCAGCCTGTCCCATGGACTCGCACAGCTCACCTTGCAGGTCGGTGACAAGCAAGCTCCCGTTGGTCTTCTCATAGACCCAGTGCTGGAAGGTGCAGCACTTCTGGCCAGCCTCGGAGTCCCTCCTCAGGAAGTTCACTTCCTTGCCATCCCTGACGGAGTACTTCACAAACTCCCCAACCAGCTCCTCCTCCACTGTCGCGTAGGGGATGTTGTTGGCAGGGCGATGGACAAGGAAAATAGGAATGATCCTGAAAGCGAGGGATAAGACTAATAAAATCCAGAGAGTTCTGTCAGTGAAGGAGTAAGAGACAAAGTGGCCAGTCGTTTCAGAGAGTGAGTAACAGCTACCAAGTCTAAACCACAGCAGGAAACACCTGGATGAGACTGGTAGCTCCAGAACATAATCACGTTATCCTCTATGAGCTTATTTCTCTTGGTTACCAAAGTCTTATCTCTTGGAGCAACAGTGCCAAAGGGGTGGCTGCTGCCACACTACCATGAATACTTTCCTCTAAATCAAAGTACTTTCCTCTATATCAAAATAGACCTTCTGCCTGCTATTTACTGTCTTTACTCCTTATTATCATTCTCTAATGGGAAGGGAATCTCTCTCAGCACCCTGATACTCAGCATTATGTAGGTCATGACTCCAGCTGTAACACTGTCCTCAGGATTCCTCTTTCTTCTTTAGGAATTACAGTGGACAGCTGTGGCCCAGGACAACATATATGTGTAGATGTATATAAAATAGATATATACTCACTCTGGTACTTCCCCAAAGCCTTCCAAGGGTTCAGCTTCAGCTGCATAGATCTTTGCATACTCTCTTGCAGTATTCTGGACATAGCATTCCTATGTTACAAACAGATACACCTATGGAATATTATTCCACACATTAACAGATGAGCTGCTTGAGCAGTTGAAGACAGCTTTCCCTACGATTCCTGCTGCCAAAGGGAAGCTTACCTGCAGAGCAAGGCTGTAGTTCTTCTCCACCAGATCATCCTGACTCTTGGTCCCATAGGTGATGGCATTGTGCACCTTGAGCACACAGGGGTGCCCAGGGCTGAACACTGGCACGAGCCCCTGCATCACTCTGCTTCGGAAAGCTTTCCTGTGCATGCCTTCTCCAAAGTGAAGCTCTTCTGTGGCTATCACTCCCCGCAGGTTCCCTCCAAAATAGCTGCCACTGATGAAATCCTCTCTGAACATGAGCTGCATGAACTCGATTTCCTCCATACCTGCAACACAAAGCCACTGTGCTCTGCACAGCATCCTCCTGCAGCCACAGGGAAGGGTGGGCATGGGAGAACTGCAGCCCTCCACAGCAGGAGGAAAATGCTCAATGGAAACAGAGCACATGGCATAACCTGTGTTAATATGGGCTTGGAATGCTGCTCTACATGAAGCTTGTTGGCTCTGCCACCTAAAGCCAGCATGGAGAAAGGTGGCTCAGAAGGAGAGAATAAAGAGTGTAGCAAAAGGTAAAGATGACAAAAGCTGCCAACATGTTCACTCAGCTGAAAGAGTCTAGTCCTTATCCAGTACAGCCATGATGGGAACACCTTTCCCAGTACCAGCCACACTCACTGCACCAGCTCCAGTGCTGCAGACTGTTTCTTTTCAAGGAATATCAGTGAAGAAACTAAATAGGAGAGCAAAAGGTGTGTGCTACACAGCAGTGAAGGCTTTGCAGGTCTCTCTGGTTTGGATTCTCTACACTACTGCACAGTGTTAAGAAATGATAAACTCAGTTGCAATGCATTATCTTTAACTGCAGCACAGCAAGACATACACTGAGTGTGATTAAACACAAGCTAACATAGAGGGAAAGCATTCCAAAGCTTCATGCCCATCTTTCTCTTGGAGCATAATTACAGAGCAGGTGAGCATGTGTCCTCATGTACTTGATGTGTGTCTGCATGACGTGATGGGATGCTATTGCACTGCTTCCTGCACTAACTGAAGCTCCACAGCCATGTGCAAGCCAACAGCTTGTCACGGTGGGTGCTCCAGCACCTGCACAAGCCACTGCATCCTACGTGAGGGCATTTCCCCTCCAAAACTGCCATGAATTCAAGTGACTTTTACTTACCTTCACAATTCTGGAAACTTGAGAGATGTTCCAATACTACAAGGAAACAAAGAAACACATTTTATAGCAACACGATGAATGGGAACTGCCACTGTCGCTATTATTCATTACAATGATAAAGGGGATTTACCTTCTGAAGTCAGACTAAACTCAGCAGTCACCTTCCCATACATATTGTTCAAGCAGCAATAATACATTCCTTGGTCTTTGTTACTGGCTTTAGCTATTGCCAACGAGACAGGAGAGTCATCCTGGGCACTGGAACAGAACATGGTCATTTCCCACTTTAATACTTTTAAAAGAGCTTCCCTGATTATCCCATATATATTTCCAAAAGAAGAAACAGTGCTTGGGAACACACCAAACAGATTGTGGTTGAGATGGAGGGAGATCTCCATGGAACAACACTGAACATTTTGGAAGTAAAAACTCTAAGTAGAAATAGCTCTAAATCTCTGTTATGTATTTCATGTTATTCCCAACAGTCTGAAATATATTTATCCCATTAAGTTACATGGAATGCAAAGTAGGACCAGTAGTAATGCTCTGTGTGAAGAGCACCTAGCACACTAATCCTCTTAAGAGGCACAAGAGAGAATCACTGGCACATGTACCCGAAGTCTATTTAGAAACTACTCAGGAACATCCACTCACCTCCTCTGCAGCCGAGCCAGTAACTTGGAATCTTTAGTCCAGGTAATGGTGGAGTCACTGTGAATGTGACCAAACTGACAGCATAGCTTAATATTCCCAGAGCAGTCAGGGAAGAGTTCTGCTTGGATTCCCTTCAGCAGCTTGGGAGCTTGGAAGAGAAGAGCCACAGTTTAGGATTAAAAGATATCGGTTTGGCACTGGAAAGGAATTCCAGAGTGATTGGCTGATGGTAAGAATGTGAATCTGGTAACACTGGTAACTAATCATGAGTTACCTGATGCAGAAAGCAAGGCTTTAAAACACAGAGGTTTTAAGACTGATTCAGTGCCCCACTTTGAACTGACGGAATAGGACCCAAGGGAGGTTCTAGCCTGAAAAAGCATCGACATAAAATAATTTCTTCCCCAAAACACGCTCTCTCTGCCTAAAGGACCAGCTGGTTTTAGCAGTTTAAAAAGCCTTTGAGAGAGAAGCCTTGAAGCCGCAGCAGATGCTCAGTCTCAAGGTGTTCATGGATCACACCTTGCCAGGGTGATGCTCTCAGGTGCCGTGATGTCCCCTAAAACCCAGCTAGAGGAAGGACTCCACACTTTGCATCTGGTAATGCCAGTAGCCTTTGCCACTTCAGTTCCAAAGAATTAGCTTCCCACCTGAAGGAAAGTCCCTACCTTTCCAGCCACAGGGCATCTGGTTCTTTGGCTGACAAATCCAAGAAGCCCTCAGGTTCTTGGCAGTCCTGGTGGTCTTGTCAGTCCTGGGGTAATGGTTGGACCTGATGATCCTAAAGGTCTTTTCCAACCCAGCTGATTCTATGATTCTAGGTTAGGGGAGGAGAAGCCTCTGCCCAGGCTGGGGACGATCCTCACAACCCAGCTCTCTGCTAGGACTTCTTACCAGCTCCCAGCACGTGGGCATGGCGTGAGCGGGAGGATGGAGGCTACTCGGAAAGAAAGTGAATTAACACACACTTAAGGAAGAGTTTTGGGATCATGACACATCCCTGTGCTCCAGTGAGCCACCCCTGCTAGATGTAAGGGATGCACAATGCAAGACGTTCTGTTTCCTCCTGTGTTAATCCTGTGAATGAGCTGGTGTGACACATGGCCCCTGGGGGGGATCCCATTCCTGCAGTGTAGCTTTCCCCAGCTAATGCTGAAGGAATGCTGGACCCAACTTGAAGGGTCAGGCACCTGGAATTCACTGCTATGTTTAACTTGTAGTCACTTAAGTCCTTAGGCCTATGGATCTTGCTGAATCAGGGCTAAAATGACACAGGCAGTATGTGACACAACTGCAAATAGAACTAACACTGCCCTGACACAAAGTCCTCCCTCCTCCACCTGTAAACAACACAAAGGAGAACACTGAGCATGTACCAGAGGAACCATTCCAACCTTCCCACAATGGTGGGCCAGGGCCCACGCAACTCTCTAAGGTACAGACACCCATCTCAGTCTGGACTGAAGCACATCAGGAGCAGGTGAAGGAGAATCAGCCTTATCTGCTGCAGGCCTGAATGCTTAAAACCTTTTCCAGCACAGCCTCAGGCATATGGCAAGAGCTCAGGCACATGGCAAGGGCTCAGGCACCTCTCAGTGCCTGCAGGCTGCTTGCTCTGCTGTGAAGAACGTATCTCTCCTCCTACACATTTGGCTTCAGGCAAAAGACACATCTTCCAACAGAGCAAAGATTGGGGTTTTAAATGTGATTTGAGGAGCAGGACTCTCCCCAGACCGCACTGTAATGAGAATCTCTCATAGCTGTGTAGCCTTAGTCCCTGTTCAGTCCTGCTCTGATTGTTTTATGGTGTGAACATGAAATGGAATGTCAAAAGTTAAATAAGAGCTTGGTCCTTGCAAAGCAGCCACAGAAACCACAAACACATCTGTCCTGCTGCAACACTGCTGCTGCTCCTGTCTGCATCTTGGTTTACCTGGTAGCAACCTGGATCTCCTTTCACTTGTATGTTCTCTGTGTCAGTTTAATATTGCTGACTTCAGCAGTGTCATTCACAGCAGCAGTGGTAAGAGGAATGCAGACCCAGCAGCAGTCACCAGTCAGGACTGCACAACATGTGGCACTACTAACAACATTACTACTTGGCTAGTAGTAAAACCATCTGGTGACCAAGGCAGGGTGACTGCATTTGGGAGCCACACTGTAGTAACTGGGAACAGAGCCCTGTGGGAACAGAACGTGTAAGTACTGGCCTTGCAGCTGCTGTGCTGTGTGTAGTTCTGTGGTGCCCTTATCCTACACGTCCCTGGACAGTTATTCAAAGAGTAACTCTTTCGAATAGGTTAAAAAGTCCATAACTAATCTATTTGGTGTTAGGAAGCATCAGCTCTGTGCCATGGGCACAGCGTTCTTACTCAGCGTACAGACCTGGAGGTTAAAACCAGTGAGGGCAGGACATGGTTTACACCAAAGGAAGCTTACAGAGTGAATTTGAATGCCAAACTGCAGCCATGGGAAAGGCCAGAAAGGAAACTCAGCTTTCTCTTACCTTTGCTCTCCTTTTTCACAGTGAGTTTCCTTTGCTCTTGTCTCTCTTCCCTCCGACTCACTCCTGCCTCACTCCTCACAGGCTTTGTGGCACAGGCAGGATCCCTGCAGGCATCTCCTTGCTCCTCCAGACGGGGCTTTTTGGAGAGTGTGGCTGGAGGTAACTTCTTCTTAGCCCCAGCAGCTACATGCCCACTCTTTGCTGTATTGGGTTTCCACTTGATGGGCTCAGCTTTTAATTCTCCATCAGACTTGAAGGGGCTGTCACCAAACCCCAGATGCTGTTCTGATGTGCTGTGAGGGGCAGCTGCAGCCTGACTCCCTGAGACATGCCCAGCTCCTGAGGCACAGGAAGCTCCAGCCCTGCAAATCTCTCTCTGTTCTCCTCCTGCTTTACACACTTCTACATCCAAATCTCTTAAAACCACATCCCCAGGAGATGGGGTGAATGCTGTTCCTTGGGTTTCTAGTTCTGGCAGTCGGTCTGTGGTTTGGGGTGGATTCTTATGTGTGACGCTTTCAGGAGTCTCAATTACAGTAACATTTTCCTGTGCATTAGACACAACTTGGGAATCGTGACAGTCATTCCTTGAAGGGAAATCACCATCAGGATCAGTGTTGCTCTGTGCTTCCAGGGGTGAGTGGTTTCCTTTCTCTGGTAAACTTACTCCATAACTTTCAGGTAAGGTGTTAACAGAAGAGTGTTCCTGATGTGGAAGCTGGCTGGTGTTTCCACTGGGGAAAATGGCTTTCTCCTCAGGGAAATCAGGCAGCTCTTTCCTTGCTGGGTAACAGTCTCTAGAATGACACCTTTCACCACTTACACACTCATCCATCAAGAATATGTCGTGCTCAGTACGAAGTAACTGACCAACTGTCCCATGTGACTTATCTGACATGTCACAACATGGGGTTTCTTTGTCACGATCACCACTCTGAACATCCTTTAATCCTCCAGGAGAACCTGCATCACATGTTTGGGAAGCATGATTAATAGGAAGCTCTCCTTCCCCAGCAACAGCCATCTGACTGGATCCACTGCTGTCAGGTAATGTTGGATTTGGCTCCTGCTCCAAGCACTCCCCTGGATTTAAGATGATGCTATTTGCTGAAACACAAATGGATGATGGTGCTTCTTGTGTATTTCCAGTGCTAGAATCTAGACATACACCATCTGCTTCTACCACTTCTGCAAGACAAGTGTTTCCTACGGATGCTCCATCTGCTTTAAGTAGGATATTAGAATCAGTGCAGTCACCTTTCTCTGTTCTTTGTCTACTATCTGGCTGTGTAACAGGTTCCTGCTCCTCTACCAGGTCTATTGGCAAAGGAGGATCAGAAGAGGTCTTCTGTGCACAGTGCAGTTCTGGGACTTTGGTACGTGTCAGTCTGATTTCTAAGCTTGTGATGCCCCTGGTTTCACTTGGGATTTGATAGTCCGACTCCTCATCTTCATGAAGAAGCTGCCACAGCTTGTCATGCACTGCAGATATATCAGCATCTCCTCTGCACGCAGGTTCTCCACATTCCAGGCCTGACTTGGGATGAGCTTCCAATAGAGATTCATCAGAGGAGAGACTGCAGAAAGTATCTGTGTCATTGCTGCCATGTGAGTCAAAGCTGCACTGTTGCCCTCTCTCCCTTGGCTCATCACAGAGCTTTGCAGAAGAGAGAACAGCACACAAACATTCTTGTTTGTCCCATAGGGGAAAAGGTGAAACACCATCACCAATAACAGTAATTCCTTGTTCACAGAAGACTTGTTGGTGACGACTTCCTCCCTTGTCATGGTGTTGGGAGTTGGTTTGTATATTGCCACTCTTTGCTTGTGATGTCCTTTCAGTACAGAGCATTTCTGAAGCTGGCTGGCTGGCTCCTGCACTCTCACAGGTCCCAGAGATTCCTTCCTTTTCCATCTGGGGCTCCATACAGAGTCTCTCACAGTTCTGAGTAGAGATCTGAACATCAGCACCTTGATTCTACAAAGAAGAAGAGAGAAATGTAACTCACAATCAGAATTGCTGCTTGACACAGGCCTGAACTGGAGTCCTGGCTTGAAATGTCCCTTCTTTTTGGGTTTTAATAGCTGTCAGCAGTCAAACTACAACTGAATGGGTGAAATCAAACTCCTGGATTTTGGTACAGATTTAGAATCTGTATCAAAATGTTCCAAACAGTCACTTTATGCAGGAATAATCCATTCCTCAACTAAACCAAGTCAAACTGCCTGACACACAAACTCTGTTCAACTGCTCCCCATTCCCCTCAGCACTGAGCTTCCACTCTAAATTCCTGTCCCAGAGCCCCTGCCAAACTTTTGTTCCCAGGGTTTTCCCCAGTTCTCATCAGCACTACATCAATTCCATGGATGAGCATCTTCTACCCACAGCAAAGTTTTTGCTTTTATTCAGCTACATCTCAGCTTCATAACTGTTCTGGGTTAGGTTTTTCCCTTGGGAGTCCCAGTTTCACCCATAGGTATTTGTTAACCTGTAAGGATGTGCTGGATGATGGCAGAAATGAGCCCCTGTGACACACAGTGGGTGAGTCCTCTGGGGTGCAGCATTGCTGTGTGTGTGCAGTGAGTGCTGGCAGGCACACAGCTCACAGAAGTGCCGTTCCTTAGTGAGGGACATGGAAAGAAGGATTCCATGAGCTGCTGTGTGCCCAGGCAGAGGCAGGGGCTGCTCAGACAGCAGGTCCTTGGCCAGTGCCTGCTTACCTAGAACCCCTGAGCCTGGGAAGCTGAGCTCCACAACTGCTGCCCCTTCTGGTGCCCAATGGTGCCTCCTGCTCAAGTCAAGAGACAGCCCTGGATTCATTCATTTGGAATTGGTTGTTGTTCCCTGTTCTCACAGGTCTCTAGGGTTCAATGCCACATGTGCAGCCTGTGGGGTGGTTGGTTCCTGTGATTTCTGAGAGAAGAAAAGTCACCCTGGGGGTGGTGAATTGCTAGTCTGAGATCCACATGTATGAAAGAGGAAACCAGCACAGGAAGCCTGACTGGAAGGACTGGTGCTGGTGTTCAGAGGGAAGTTCAGGCTAAAAGCATCTGCAGAGAGGCCAAAGAGAATCAGAGACTGGGGCAGCTCAAGAACATACAATTGGTATCATACTGGGAGGGTTTCATTCGATAAACACATGATTCTGAAGGAGAGTTTCAACAGATGAGGCACCTGAGCAAGCTGTTACTTAATTCATCACTGAACTGGAAGAAGAACAAGAGTAGCAAATGCCAACTTGTGGAACAGCACGAAGGAACTCAAAGACTCCACAGGCCTGGGGGTGCTCCCAGCTCCTGGCACCCTAAAGGAAATAGTTCAGCAAGGGAATTCTCCCCTGTGAAGAAAGTCTCCATGTCACATCCATAGCCCTCTGTGTGCACAAACCAACCTCACAACACAGACAGTGAGTACATCACTATCTCTGCACCATAGCTCCCTCAAACCCACCTTGGTTGGAACTGCTTTTAGTTCTGTTCCAGTGGGTCTTTCCATCACCCTGTTTGGTCCAAGGCCACCCAAATTCCTCTCTCCTAAAACAACATTCTGCTTTAAACAGCTCACCTGCCTTGGATTAGCTAAAGGAACTCAATAACTGCAGGTATTTCTAGTGCTTTAGGTGGAACAAAAGACACGGGCTGCATTTTATCCTGCAGATGATCACTGACATCCTGCCAGCATCCTGCTACTCCTGCTGGAGAGGCAGAAAAAGAGGGAGTTCAGACGGAATATAGGATTTCAAAGGACAGAAAGAAGCCTCTGCCTTTGACAGCAACACTGAGCAATGGGCTCACAGTACAGCTCTGAAGTGGTGCAGATGATGGTTTTGTGTGGCTCCCAGGAAAGGCTGGAGCCAACTACAACCCGGGTGACAAAATGGGATGTTACCTGCCACCAGCCCCTCTAGCCTGTTAGAAAGGATGAGCTGTAGCCTCTCAAAGTCTCCTGTTGTATGAATATAACACTCAGAAGAAAGCATGCAAACGACTTGACAGAGTTATTCTGCACCCAAGGACTACTGAAGGGGTTTTTCCTGGGCAAAACTGTCCAGTGAAGCGGAAAACTCTGAGAAATGAGAAAGATTCAGGCTGAGTTTCAATGGGTTTCATTCCCCGGGTTTCAGTCTAACCCCTCGTGGGCAGAGTTAACCTGTTGTAACTGTTGTGATATCCTTTCAAACAGTTTCCTTTTGCTTTTCCTTTGCCAAGTCCCAGCTCCTTCCTCCCCTCTTACCTTTCCACCCTCCTCCCATGTCTTTCTGCATGTCTGCTTCTCTACTTTGGGTACAATAACAGTTACCATTACCTAGAAGTGACAGCAGTTTATGCCAGGAAGGTCAAACCAGTTTTATCTCACATTTCGTGACACCCAAATAATGGCAGGATGAAGAGTAAATTTCACCAGCAGGAAACAAAATTCTCTAGAAATGCAAAAGAATCATGTGCCATTCTTATGGGGTATCAGCATGAGTATGTTGCTTCTAGCCTGGAATCCCTCTGAACCTGCTGGTTCCAGGAGGCCCTCTCCAGCACCCCTGGCATTCAACAGGCCATAGGCATGGGCTCTGGAACTCAGGAGTGACACCAGCACCTTCTGAACTGAACACTACAGCCCAGCTCTTGAATGACACGCTGCAGACTGGCAGCCTCCTGGCTCTCTGCATGGGATGTAATATATCATACCACTGGCACAGTTGGCTTTGAGGAGCTATCATTAATTAAATTGCTTTGAAGCATTAGATCCATACAGAGTTTCACCAGGAGGTCAGGAGAGGAGCCAGGAGCCTCCCACCTCCACCAGCTAATGGCAGCAGAAGTCACTCAGCCCAGCACTCACAAGGGTTGATCCAGTTGGAGGCAGCTTGGCTCCAACGGGAAGTGTAAATCCCTGCGCACTGAGGGCTGTGGTGCACCCTCAGCAGACCTGCTCACCACATACAGAGGGAAACCCAAAAGCAGTCAGCTGTGGTTTACTGTGAGCCCCTCACCCTGCTCCTGGCAGAAGGGTCTCCAGTGCCGGGCTCCAGCTCACACCACAGCCCATGCCACAAACCTGGGTGCAGCAATGGGAGGTGGATTTTGTTCTCGCCTGTCTTAGCTTACCCAAATAGATTGCTGAGGAGCTCCTGGCTTATGATATGGGAGCTCTGAGAAGCTGGCCATGTTTTCCTTGTGCCATGAAGAGTAGATTCCACATAGGACGCTTTTGGCTTATTTTCACCACGTAATTTTGAGCCTACACCTAAATTCCATCTTCATTCATGAGTGTTTAAAACCAGAGGTTTGGCCTGTGCTCATCTCCAGCCCTTTTGTGCACACCAATACTTCTTTCCTGTTGGATTTGTGTTTCTTTGTCATAGATGTTTTGCTCCCTGTGCAATCAGCTACACATCTTCAAATCAGTAAAGTCAGTGATAAAAAGGTTATTCATGATTTAGTATTGATAAATCCACATTTATATACCTCAAGTCTTTACTATGAGACATAAAAAGCATGATCCAATTATCCCACTTAGGAAAACTGTTGGCACATCATATCAGTCTGTACAACTCTGCTGATTTCCTACCGATAGCATGAAACATGGAGAGCACCATGTTGGGGTTTCATGGTTTTACATTTGAGCTGGATTATCTGACTCTTTCACTGTTTGATTTAAAAGCAAAGCTCCACCCACCTTTGCAACAGGAACTCTGGATTAAACTCCCCTCCCTGTCAGACCCTCAGAGCAGAGCCCTGCTGATTTGTTGTAGCACCGTCCTGTTCTTTGAGTACAAACTGAGAAGAAAGTGACTCAAAACACTCTGTGCTCACAAGAGATATTTGAGGAACTCTCTGGGTTGAAGGAAACATTGCTCTAGTAAGACCTGGGCAGCGCCTGGGTTTCACATTTCCCTGCCCAGCTGTCCACAGTCCCATTAGTGCCTCTCACTATTATCAGTCTCACTCTATAATTAGAACAGCTTATGGTTTATTTGGGCCTTTTTCAACACCAGATTTCCTCCCAGCCAGAGCTGTCATTCAGGAGTACATGAATAGTGTCTTTCACAGTAATCCACATTTCCCATGATTTTGTGACAAACACGAATAAAGTGCATTTAAATCAGCAGAGCAGCTCTTTCTATTCAATGATAAAGACTGTACTTACCCTGGGTGAGTCGGTTTCAGCTGGCATCTGGTTGTGCTCAGACAGGCCCCAACTCCTTTTCCTTTCCCCCTCTTCTGCACGACACAAAACAGGATGTGTTTGGGAGCTTTCTGCCTCCTCGGGGCTCCCTGTTGCAGTGATGCCTTCTTGACTGAGAGCACTGGACTCCCTGACCTCCGCTGCAGCCTGCAAAGACTGTCCTATAGCAGTTACGTATCTGCAGAGCTCTTTGGGGTTCAGGAACTTGAAGAGGTTTCTCCGCAGGCTCTCTGTCAAGGTGCACACAGCATGCCTGGTGTTTTCCTCTGGCACGTCTCCTCCCTCCTCCTCCAGCAGCAAGGAGCTTGTCCCCAGCAAGTCCTTGTCTGTGCTTTCTGCCATTGTGTCTGGAGCCTGCTTTCTCAGAGCAGCACCTCTGCCACCAGCAGAGTCTGCCTCGGCATGTACATTATCTTTGTGCTTTGACGTGTCCCTTGGGAAACCTGCAGCTGAGTGGCCACTTCCATTATTTCCTTCTTCAGCCCTGGGATGGTCATTTCCAATGGCTGCGGATGCTTCAGGCACTTTACTCTTCTCTTTGTCCTGCAGACTGGAACTGTTGTCCCGGTGGTGCCCAACAGTGAGAGTCATCTCTGGCTGCAGAGTTGACTGGCTGTACGTAGAGGGGTCTCTCCTTACATTTACTCCTTTGAGTTTTGACTGATGACCACAGAAGCCAATGGTGGTATCCATAGGCGTAGTGTTATCTGACACTTGGATCAGGCAAGGCATTTCACCGAGGAAGTAAGCACATCCATCACAATCCTTGCTCAGCTTTAAATCATCTTCATCATCACTTTCTAATAAGAATTGTAATTTCTTTTTCCAGATTTCATCCTCATGCACTGTTAGCACGTCTGAACATTCAAAATACTCCAGGTCGTCATCAAAGTCATCGCTAACACTTGGAATCTGCTCTGGATAAACTCCCCCAACAGTGGCAGGGTTGTCAGAAGCATGTTTGACACAGTACCTGTGGTCTCCTGTGAGAGGAGCATCTGCTTGCCCGTGGATCAGGGTATCAGTGGGGAGAGGTGTATCAGGGTTATCACCCGCCTGGACATCAGCCAGAGACTGACCAGACACAGAGTCCTCCCTGTCACAGCAGCAGTTGTCTGGGTGAGAAGTGATCGCATTTGCAGGGCAGGAACCCACCTCCCTGCTGCAGCATTCCTCTGCTTTTCCAGCAGTGACACTGGCCATACTGTTAGAATGAAAGAGGTTATCTCCATTCCCTGACAAATCCTTTTGGCAGGAAATATCTTCCTGGGGTTTAAATACATCTTTTACATCCATGTTGTCCTCTATGTTAGGAAAGTCTGTGGGGTTTCTCAAGTGGGGACAACACTTCTGCTTTCCTGAGCTTCCCACCTCTGATTTGTGAGGAGCCAGAATCTGTGGAATCAACATGGGGTCACCCTCACAGGGAAACTCTTGTGCTGTGCAAAATGATTCTCCTTCTGCTCATTTTACCCTGAAGTCTCCCACATTGTCATTTAGGTCACCAGCCAAGTTGGGGGAAGTTTTGGGGTCTGTATGTGATTCCAGCTCAAGCCAAGCTGCAGAGCAGGGCATTCTGCTGTCAAGCTGTGTCCAGATCCTGTTCAACAAAGTGCAGATTCTGCTCTATGCATCTGCAAAGAAAAGAAACCTGAAGTTTAAAACACTTCCAACATGGGAATACCTATTTTCTATTGACTCATTATTTAAGAATCAGGATCAAACATTAAAGCAGGAACTACAACCCATCAATCTATGCACTGACACTTCCTGCAACACATTGTAGCTGTCTGGAGTGACTTGTGCTTGGAAAACACATTCCTAAGCACGCCTGCACAAACATAGCAGCACAAAATAGGCTTTAGCACCTCTTACTTAGACATGTCTAAATACAAACAGTAATCTGCACACAGTGTGAATATTCACCTGGGCATGACTCCTACAGTACGAATAGCTATGTTGATAGCCACATTGGCACAGCAGCAGGCTACTCCTGGCACCATAGGGACACAAAGTCCCAAATGTGTTTGTAGAAATACCTGAAGCAGTTACTCTGGTTAGATTTTACAGGGGCATTTCTGTTTAAGGCAATTCTATTCCACTTTGGTTTACTGTTTGTCGTGTCTGTGGAGAGAGAACCAGGACATAAGGGTGGGTAGTTTCACTTAAGCCTTACTTTCCAACAGCTGTGCAGTTGCAAACTGGTGTGGCAATGTGGAATGTATATCAAACCAAAGTGAAACATGCCAGAAGCCTCCCATTAGCTGGTTCTAAAGAGATATGGAATCATCTCTTTCCTCTTGTAAATAAAACATGTTTCCTAAGCATTCCCAAATCATAAGAGACTTGAGACGGTTTTGCATACAAGAGGGACTCACATTAATCACAGCAAGACTCTCCCACCACCCCAGATCCACTCCTCAGGGAAAGCAGTGCAGCAGAACTGAGTTCCAAGTAACTGTGATCTCATGAAGGATGCATGAAAAAGTGACCTACTTTTACTCACAGAACTGGTGTGACAAGAAGAACAGTAGGAAAAACTTTCTTACCATCCTGCTCACTGAAAGACACCTCTATCCATTCTCCTTTTCCTTCGCTCTGCTTCTCCCATTGCGACCTTTCTAGCTGCTATCTCTCTCCTGGCTGGAAGCTCACAGCCACTGGTGCCCACACCAGAACCTTTCCCAAGTGCTCTGCAGTGCTCCGTCTGCTCTCTGCAGGGGCACAGCAGAGCAGGCACCGGACCTGTCAGCACCCAGCTTCGTGTCACGGGCCACTGCACACACTGATCAAAGGCAGCTAGCAAGAAGCAAGGGGAGAGCCAGATTAGAGCTTGGTGGCTAAATAGCAAGGGGCTTGCATGGCTTGCCTGGAATCTGCTCTGGTGTGAAGAGCACAAAGCAGTTAGTTAGGTGTATTTTCATCTCCTTTGGGCAAACACCCACAGACACCTTTTCCATAGAGTTACCTGGGAGGCAAAAGCAGGAAGAGAAGGTGGTTAATGGGAATGGTACTAGAAGGGACAATCTCAGGTTGTGTGACAAACCGACTTCATGCACGAAGGAGCACAGATGAACAAGAGTAGATGTGGCAACCAGACCAGCATGTAACATGTATGTGTGTTGTACACACGCATGTGTGTGCCTGAGGAGAGGAGAGGAGAGGAAGATAGAGTTCAGTAGTTTTGCTATGAGAAGTAAGAAGGGGGAGAGAGGGAAGGCTGGGAAAAGGCAGGAGAGAGGCAACATGCTTTGTCAACTCAGCCTTGGAATAAATGGGCCAGCATACAACGAAGTGGAGGCTGACAGGAAAGGATGGTGTGAAGAGCAAGTGCCACAAAGGTATATTGCACACGTTGCCAGAAGATGCAGAAGGTGAGAAAACAGCCTGATGGTGGTGCAAGCCAGGCTGGTCCCACTGACTTGGCTAGAGATGCTTTTCAACCTGAGAGTTTTAAACTAAAAGAAGGTAGATTCGGAGCAGATAGACGGAATAAATTGCTTACAATGAGGGTGGTGAGGCCCTGGCACAGGTTGCCCAGAGAGGTGGTAGATGCCCCATCCCTGGCAAGACTGAAGGTCAGGCTGGACATGGCTCTGAGCAACCTGATCTAGTGGAAGATGTCCCTGCTCACTGCAGTGGGTTGGACTAGGTGACCTTTAAAGGTCCCTTCAAGCCAAACCAGCCCGTGGTTCTACGATTACCCCCACAGGAGGGCAGGGCAGGAAGCTGGTGTGCAGCTACCTCTAAGCCTGAGAAGCAGTCTGGTTCCAAATCCATCACAAGATGGGCTTCCCATAGGAAGAGGACAATCAGTGCATATTTGTAGTGGGTTTAAATGATGCAGACACCTGTCAACTGGCCCTGGGCCAATGCAGTTGCTTCATGCAGGCCTTTGAACTGCAATCTAGACCCTGCCTGCAGAAAACAGGCATCAGCTCCCATTATCTTCAGCCTTTCAGCTCTCTGATCACGTTTTGCTTCCCATTTCAACCCTAAGAAATATAAATATTTAACAGGAGGAAACAAAAATGGAGCAGTAGAGATGAATCTTTTCCTCCTCAGTTTTATTACAGTGCCATGGAATTACTCCCCAAGCATTCACCCATCTCCTCTGAAATATGTATCTGCCTAATGCTCCCTGGTGCATTCTTTCAAAGCTGCTTTCAGCTTTGCTTTTCAGGAGAGCAGATGCCTCTCTCCTCTTTTTGGAGGGGATAAGCTATTTTAAAAGCATGGCAATTTTCCCAGCTGAAAAGAGCCTTGGCAACAGTTTTGCATGCAGATTGCCTCATGAACAGCCTTCACTAAAGCAATTGTACTGTACAGTCATGAGCCTGATTCCCGCATGTTGACATCAAGGGGAAAGAGCTGTCAGGTTTCTTGATAGGAAAATTAGATTCAAGCTGAGCATGCTGCAGCTCCAGCAACGGCAATGAAAGCACAACCCTGCTCCAGGAGGACCACTGCAGTCAATGCTGCAGTTCTGCCAGAGGCAGACATTAGGTTTTTGCAAAGCTGGAGAGAAAATAGAAGATTTAGGCTGAAACCATCATGTCGATTATTGAATTTAGATATAATTTAGAAAGAGAAGTGTTGGTATAACACCATCTCAGCTCCTCAATAACACTTGTGACAGGGGAAAGATGAAAGATGAGATGGAAGTTTATCATCAGCTGACTAGTAACTGAAAACAAGCTCAATTCCTACTAAACTGGGTTTGAACATGAGATGAAAGGAAGACAAGAGGACATTTAGATGTGGAAGGGTGTTCTGGCTGCTGGTCTCAAGTCTTGCTCTGGAAACCGGTGATGGCACTTGCTGAATCAGGTACTAGCTAAGGACAGGAGGGCAGGGAAGCAGAGCCATGTAGGAGAAAACAACAGCACTGGGTTTGAGCAGGTAGTGGTAAGAAAGATGCCAACTGTCAGAAATATACACATTTGATTACACTTTACAAGTGGCCATTAATTCTCCTCTCTTGCATCATATTTCTTCTACTTTATTTAGTTACAACCAGAATGGCAATTTTCCTTTGTAAGCAGTTTACATTCACAGAAGTTAGTTCTACACAAAGCTGATGTGTTTTCCAAGTCTAGGAGGGAATCTCTGTCTTTCTGTGGGCTCATGTCCTTTAAAGGCAGCAGAAAAAGTTCCCTTTGCTGTCCCTCTGAAGCTGTTTTCTGTCATTTACTATCTATTCATCACGTAATCTCTGTTCTCTGCACAGTCCTGCTCAGCCCACGCCTCATCCAGTAGGATTTATTCCTGTCTTTCGGATGCACTCACTTCTCCTCTCATGGGACCCGTCAGTCCATACCCCTGTGTTGTCTGTCTCCTTATCATGGGGCAGGGACCACTCTCATATTCACATGCTGCCTGGCACAATGGGCACCTGATCTACACCTAAACCTGCTATAGTGGTGCAGTACAGTACACTGACAACCAAAGCATTGTCTAGGTGGGAGCTTTGAAGTCCCACATCAGAGCACAAATACCCCTTTGTGTCTCTGTTCTGCTTCACACCCACGTCAGCACAAAGGAGTGGGCAAGAAGAGCCTGCACAAAGGGTTATCTTAGCTAAACACACAGGAGGAATGAGATTGATAATCCCCCTGGCTCGCTCATATTAAGAAATATCCTTCCATGAACTAATGTTCTGGTCTCCTTATACCAAGCTGACACTGGGTCTGGGATACCTGAAAACACAAGAAAAATGGATAGCTACATAAATAACACATGTTAACAGCCTCAGATCACACAGACCATGTCTGTAGTAACTTATCTGCCACTGCCCACACTGGCAGGTCCCTTCTGGATTGACTTTCACTGAACTTCTGCCCCCAAACCTACATAAAAAAAGCACAATTGATTCTCTGATACGAGGAGGATGTAGGTGCATGCATCACACAGGCTGCTCTCCTATTCTTTTAACACGTCCTCATAACACTGATCTTCTTTGGAAAGTCACTGGAGTGTTTGCTGATGTGCTTCATGTTTATTCTGAGATACCTGGTCTGACACAACAAATTTCTCAAATTCTACTGTCACCTCCAATCCATTAGGCCAACCTTTGGGATCTGGATTTGCCCTTCTGGAAAACAATTCTTATCCCACTAAACTTTAGCTTCATACATCCCTTTATAGAGCTGTTATGTATTGGCAGGTGGCTTAACCACAAAGCAAGCTGGGGGCTGTAATTAGACTTCATTTAAGAGAAACATGAAAAAGCTCCAAACCAAACCACTAACAACCACAAAACCTTTGTTTGTGATGAAAGGTCACATAGCATACAGATCCAACCAGAAAGCAAGCTGGCATGGCCAGCAGGGTGTTATAGGCATTAGATTGAGTCAAGGGAGAGAAAGCAGAAAAAGCAGGACTGAAACAACAACAAAAGCAGAAAGGAATCTCCACTAACCACACAATCCCAAGGAAAACCTAAAAGGGACAGTGTCTAAAAGGTGGGACCAGGACCAGGAGGAACTTCCCACCAGCTGGGTCAGTATCCATGCCGTGCCTCACGCTGGCATCCCGTTGGAACGAGTGCTGCGTACACACTATTCCTGCCTTACCCTGGATTTGGCACAGAAGGAAACACAAGCACGTGGGATATAAGGGAGTCCTGCTGCAGCCTGGCTGGATACTCACTCCCCACTCGCAGCCTGACAATGCTTTTCCAACTGGGAATACACACATTTTTTCACTTCCTCATCTTTTCCTTAACAGAAATCCAAGCTTTTATTACAAACTTTCCTTTAAAAGTTTCATCAACACTGGTGTGTTTCTGTGAATCTCTTCTGTGCATCCAGAAGTGCTGATGGAACCAAATTCCACTTCACTCCGAGTCTAGATAAGCTTTCCCAAGTGATTGTTCCAGACAGCCATAAAACCGCTTCCAAAGGTGGTGTGATCATGCCATATATTTAAATGTTGTTACCCTGTAAAAGTCAAAACCTCCAAGACAACAGAAACTGGGATTCAAGAACTCAGTGATAACTTTGTGAGCTCTATTCACAACAGGGCTACACAGTAAGTATTTACACAGCATTTTGCTTCCTACAGAGTTTAACATTTGATGGAGTAGGAGTAGCGAGTGGTACTCAGTTGCCAGCTGGATTAAACCACAACAAGCTCTCATGCGCATGAGAATTTACAACTGCATTTCCTATTTGCTTCTGTATCACGCAGTAGTTCTGTCTGGAACCCCTAATGCTGGAACACCAACAATAACTATAACATAATTCTTCTATAACCCTAGAGCAGCTACTTGACAAAGAGTGTGTTATGTCAGAAAGTACCAAAATACTGCATTATCTAACCCAATTCTCACATCTATGGCATGAACAAGCTTTGGATAAGAAACACATCAGGGAAGTTTTGCTGTTCAAAACGCAGATGTCTGGAAAACATGTCCTTGCCAAATACTCTGGGATTTGTGTTTCTTCAACTGCCAACATCCAAAGCTTTTGGACAACTTTTCTACTAGTGTACTACCTGTTGTAAACAGGACCAGGGTATAAAGAAAACACCACAGCTATATATCATTGGCTAAATGCAGGAACTGACTGGCTCTGCAGATCTCTAACGAAGATCTTAATATCAGGTAATTAAAATAAGCAATCACAGCACCACTCTTCACACTGATCAGTCTTCATCTATTCTTAACACTTGCCAAGCATCTGACACTGTCCGCACGAGCAATTCATGCAGTCAGCAATACCAAGCGACCAGGTTTTTCCTCAGGAACGGAGGAAATCCTTCCCTGATGAGTCTTAGGCCATGCAATATGAATTTGGGAAGAATAAAGCATGAATTTCAGGATACTTTGCATCACTTACACATTCTTTAGAGAAGGAAGTTTGCTTTCACACAAGCTCTGCAGGTTTGTCCTCCTGACACTCAGTGGACATAGTACTGGAGTCTCATTTCAAAACGTGTTTAAAACCAATAATCTCTCAAGGTGAGCAAAAATGACCATACTTTAGCAGAAGCAAATCAAAACTCCTATTTCCAATGCAATAACAATACAAATCACTGCATTCATGTAACGCATTAAGAATAAAGCAACTTCCTCTTCATTTATTTCTCTCTCATGATACACATTCTACCTGCACACAGGAGAAAAAAGCAGACAAGTACTTTGAAAACCAGAAACAATTTAACCTCTCAAAGCATAAATGTGCACTTACCCCAGAGTGCTCCTTCTTTAAGCTCTACTAGTGGGCCATGTCTGTGGTTTCATCCGTGTTATAAGACAAAAGACGTTTAAGTGGCGCATGTTGTTCCAGAGCTCAGAAGCCGGCTGGGAGCTTCAGTGGTGTTGTGTGAGTGTGACCTTAGTGTAGTGAGTCTGCTTACAGAACAGGTTGACTTTTAAGAGAGACTATTTCGTTACATGCAGCAGATGGCTGTTCCTGGGAAAACCGCTGCCAGGCAGAGTGAGAGCTGGCAGGGATGGGACGGCACATCCTACTTCCACAGAAGTCCAGGGGAATTTCCTCATCGCCTTGAGGGAGAGGAAGGGTTGGCCTTAGCTTTGCAGAATAAAGCACTGGGGTGTTTTTAAGTGTGCTTAACTGCTTTGGGAATCTCTTGCTTGCAGTTAAGCACACAAAAGCTCTGCTGAACAGGAGGAACCCTGCAAGCCCTAACAAGCAGTTGAGGAACCAAAGGCGGATAGTGAGCTTTTACCAATCACTACATGAAAATCCACCTAATTCCTCAAAGGCAAGTGAGTGAATCCTGAAGTCAGAAAGTATTCCCACTCCTGTTCCCCAGCTCACACAGGAGGAACTTGAATGAATTGCACAGACTGCTCTTAGCTCAAGAAAAGGCAGGAAAACAAGTTTTGTGCCAAGCATTCAGCTGAAAGCACAGCTAAAAGTGGTTATGAGATACTACCATGCTAAATACTTGTTGCTCCCAGCGTTATCTAGACCCAGATAGGAAAGTGGTGTGTTCTGCAATAAACATAGCACCTACAACCACCCTCATTCAGGAATAGCAGCAGGGATATCTGTGCTTTACATAATAGCCTCAAAATAATCCCCGCAGGAATGAGAGCTCAGGATTTAAAACCATATTCAGCAGGAGGTAATTTAACTGCTCAATGCTGTGGGAAGACACCCACAAAGCACAGACGACAGGCTGAGGGGGGTGAAAGGCTCCTGCCTGGCTTCCCAGCAGCTAAGTCATGCACTGCTGTGGGTAACCACATATCACAATGAAGTCAATTTCAGTGTCATTCATACCTGGATGTGTTTTGCATTGAAATGACGAGAAATAGACTATTGGTTAAGGACACAGGAAGAAGCCACTCAACGGCTTCAATTGTATCGAGGTAAGTCTAACTAAAGGGCTTGTTTCTCAGAGATTCTGGACCCCACAGAACTCAGGAGAGATGCTAGACTGCCATCTGCTCTGCAGGCAGGTGTATAAAGCCTGTGCAATGCAAAGCCTGTTTGACTAGTGCAATGCACCCCATGAGAAAACAGGCTCTTCTGGTCCCGATGCTCCACTGGGAAGGCAAGGCAGGCTTGCAGGCATGTGAAAAACACTTCAGCAACAGACAGCCACATTTGAATGCTTGAACACAGGTTAAAAACGTTGGTAAAATTACCTCCTGAGGCACTTTGGGCAAGCTGTAAATCCAGAGAGATGAGAATTCCCCTCAGATCATGGCCATGCTCATCGGTGCCTTAGCAGCGATGGAGAGAAACGACTCTTTGGGAGACCCTTCCCCAGAAGCACCTCCTTTATCTCGCTAAAAGACACTTGACCCTGGAAGCTGGGCACTTGCTTGTCTGGAAACCGACAGCAGATGGGGAAAGCAGTGTCACAGAGGAGCCCACGGCCGCGGCTAAAGCCGTTTCTCCTGAGAGCGGGCCCCCTGTGGTACGATTTGTGCCTGCAGTATCCTCGCACGGCCCCTCTCACCGGAGCTCCGCTCCCGGCTCTCTGGCCGCGTCCAGCCACCGCGTTTTGACCTCAGAGCCACACACTCCCGTTTCTCTCCCGTTTCAAACCGGGGAAACCCAAACCCGCGCCGGTTCCCTCACACGCTCCCGGGCGCCTTCCCCTTCCCAGGGGCCGCGGTGCCCCCGGGCTCGGCCGCGCCGGGGCTCCCCTCAGGAAAGGGCGGGAAGCCGCGCGTGCCGGAGGTGCGCGTGCCGGCTGCGCGCGGCGCGTCCTTCCGGGCGGAGCGCGGCGCGGCGCCGGGCGGCGGGAGGCGGCGATGGCGGAGCCGGCGCGGGGCGCGCTGCCCCTCAGCGGCCTGGCCCCGCCGCTGCTCCGCAGGCTCAGCGAGCTGCTGGACCGCGCGGCGCCCGGCAAGGGCTGGCGGGACCTGGCGCAGCGGGCGGGGAGCCGCGGCAGGGTCCGGCTGAGGTGAGGGCGGCCTAAGGGGGCCGGGCGGGGCGGGGAAGCCTCTGGCTCAGGTAGCGGGGCCCCGGTGGAGGCCGCGGGGTCGGGGCAGGGGCCGCGCCGCCCGGGGTCCCTTCGGTGCCGAAAGCACCGGGCCGTGAGCGATGCGGCCGGCCGGGGCAGCGGCCCTGGGGCAGGTTTGTGCTTCCCGGCGCCTGTGAGCCTGTGCTCGGGCGAGGAACAGCGGCTGCTGCTGCTGCTGCCTGAGGCCATGGCTGCCCGGGCTGTGTGGGCCGCACTGTCCCGCGCAGAACCCCCCCACACCTCGATCCTGCAGCAGCGGGAGCATCCCTGACCGAACCCCGGCGCTGGGGCAAGTGGAGGAGATCTGAGGTAAAGTCATGGTCCATCTCTAGGAGATGTTTGCTTGGTCCCATGTGAGGGCTTCCAGCGAAGAAGCAGCAGGGTACAAGTAGTGTAGCATCCTGCTTTGCCACCTTGGAGCTGGGAAACATCCGCCTGTCCCTCAGTGGGAATGCAGCCAGACAGAGAACTCCATAAATGTTTGGCTGTCCCCTGTAGCTCCTCTTGTCTGTATTGGGGTAAACGCATCCATTCTCTTCAACTCCTTCTTCCCAGGTCACATTCTGTGGGTCGCTTCCTGTGGCTTTTCAGGGTTTGGTTTAGAGGGTAGTACCTCAAAAACACGAGGCATTTCAAGTGCAACACTGAATGCACGTTATAAACATGTGCCCTTCCTCTGTAACAACTGTATTGATGAATATAGAGAAGTAGAACCTGAAAGCTACAGTGTGACCCCTCCATGGGCCTGGGGCTGTGTGTGTTTCTGTATTATCCAGTAAAATACAATGAAGTGCTTGGTAAGTGGCAGTATCTCACCTGCATGTGAGCTAATACAAGAAACATTGATTAATCTTTGAGTGGGAATACAATAAACTGGCATTCCCTTCCATAGATGTATTCATTTCCTTATTACCTGTGTGATTTTAATCTACTATAATTGAAATAAGACTTAACACTAAAATTCAAGACTATGTGTATTTATACCCGGAGGTGAATGTATGGAAGCAGATAACTGCACTCTGTGCATCAGTTAAGCTGCAGCACTTACTTGTTTTAAGAACAACTCTGAAAATCAAAGTCTTCCTGGACTTTCAAGTTGGATTCTGACTCGCTCTTTACTGCTTCTGAATTAGGCACATGAAAATGAAAGGTGCTGCGCTTGTTTTTGTGCTGAGACTGTAAGAAGTGAAAAGTTGACTATTTCTCAATACATTTAATCAGAATTGTTAGGCACAAGCATCTCTTGTAGCATGCAGCTCACTAATACCACTTTCAGTCTGTGGAGGTGTTGCTGTGTAACCGCTGAACTCCTAAAACTTGAAGGAAGTACTGCAGATACCTTCAGATCAGTTAGGAATTTCCCACTGTGGGTTTTAACTCTGCTCCATTCTGAGGAAGAAGTACTAAGGAGGTCTGTGTCATATCTTTCTCCCCTTACTTTGCAGCCCTCTGGATTTGGAGCAGTGTTCCCTCAAAGTGCTGGAGCCAGAAGGAAGTCCCAGTTGGAGTCTCCTCAAGCTGCTGGGAGATCGTGGCTGCACTGTGGTGGAGCTCGTGGAGTTCCTGCAGGCCCTGGAGCACACAGAGGCTCTCCAGTGCCTCAGCCATTCAGGTCAGTTCTGGCTTGTGCTTTCCTGCAGCTGGAAACACTGAAGTATTCCTTTTCTACAAACATCTTTAGAGTTTGAATTGTAGCAGTTGGTGTTCATACGATTACCCTGGTAACTGGCTCATGGTTCTGAGATTAGAAGTCACCTAAGTAGATCATAGAATCATGAGTGGTCCTGGTTCACATTTGTACTGCAGAGTTCCTCAC
This sequence comes from Strigops habroptila, assembly GCF_004027225.2. NCBI lineage: Eukaryota > Metazoa > Chordata > Aves > Psittaciformes > Psittacidae > Strigops > Strigops habroptila. The sequence goes on from NC_044302.2 coordinate 101,710,373, forward strand.
TGAGCCCAAATGTTGTGCTTGCTTGATCTGTGATCATCTCAAGTGTCCCCGTCATTGAATTGAGGATCTTTGTGTGGCTCTCAGTCAAGTTACATTTTGAAATCTGTATTGAAGACCAAAACCAGATAACCAGGAACTTGCTACATAGCAGAGTTGTGAGATAGTGGTATCAGTTAGGAACTGACCTCCATCACTGTCATGCTGGTTGTTAGACTGTTTCTACTGGATTGGTTGATGCAGGTAAAAAGACCCTGTGAGCATACTGGTTAATGAGTGCACAGTTTTGATGCTCTTTAGGGGTCTGTTTTGGCAATGACACAACTTCAGTACCTTTATGGCAGAGATGTATTGTTACAAGCTGGGACATGCTTCATTTGCAGCAATACAAAGCATCTCTTGAAGAATCAGCGGCTCCCAGAACCAAGTTCCAGTCCTTGTTTGTCTCTTAGAACTTAGAGACTTGCCTGTCACATTGAATTCACTCCATAGAAAAGCTGCTTCCTATAAAGACACAAAATAGTAGTAATAATAACTTTAAAGCTTCTCCTTTTTGGCAGTGAGAAAGCCGTGGCATCTTGGGTCACCTCTCTAGCCTTTTCTTCCCTTTTTTAGCTTGTCGTTTCTTACTGGAAATGAATGAAACACAGAGAGCGCTCTCCCAGGCTAAGGAGGCAAAAGGCTTATTGTGCAATTTGTGGTATTACAGCCTGGCCCTTGTGCCACCTCCGTGAGCTGTCATGATTGAAATGAGCAGAGAGGTGGTTTTCCTCTGCAGGCAGGTCTCTTACTGCAGCAGTTTGAGCACTTCAACCTGAGTGTGAGTAACTGAGGCTGAGTTTCCAGAAATGACTGCAAATGTTTACTGGTGTGGGAGCCAAGAACCTAACAGTTGGATTATAGTGAACATTAGGAGCTCAAAACTTGAGCTTTGCATTTTCCAAGGCAAATGAAGTATTTGTGGATCTCTGTAACCATTCAGAAAATGGAGCGAGGAGGTTTTCTTCCTGAACCGTTACATTGTGTGATGCTTTTCAGGAAATAGCTGTAGAGTGTTGAAAAAATGGCAGGAAGATAAATGAAACTGTGAAGAAACTATGAATCAGATTCTTAGAACTTGTTTGTAATGCTTCCAGGGAGTGCAGAATACTGATCTTCCAGAGAACTTGTTTTGCTCAACTGCTTTCCTAGGAGGTGTTAGTTGTGCAGATCAGGAGGCATTAAACTAAAGTGGAAGGCTTTGGAAAGAGCAACTCATCTTCATTCTTCTGTCCTTTCCAGTGAAGTAATATCATTCCTGTTTGTCTTGGTTAATGTTATCTGATGGTGATGCTCAAAACTGGTACTTAACACACTCTCTTTAAAATGTTCAGTGAGGAGCTGAGGTTGTCATCTTCAGGGCTTAGGTATAGAGGGAAGTTATTTCAGAGAGAGAGGCAGGGAATTTTCAAGTCCTATGGATGCTTTGGAGTAGCTGCCTGTGTGATCAGCAACTTCAGAATAGGATTGTGTGTGGAGGAGGTTAACACAGCCCACTTCCCTGCTAGACAAAGAGTGTGTGATGAACAAAGAGCACAGGGGTTTCTGCTCACGTTTCAGCCCATTGATCACATTGTTACAGTTTCTTTCCTCAAGCATTCTCTATTAGGAACACGTCCTCTTCTTCTGATGACCTTGGTTGTACCAGTAGATCTGGTTTTGGGTCATGCTGTAACAAGATCTCTGGGATGGTCTAGGTTAAGAAAATAACTGGATCGTATCAGACTGGTGTCAGAATTTCACTCATGCTCTTTCCTGGCAGTTAAAATCTGAAGTCGAAAGTTTTACCTTGCATGTTGGCAACGGAAAACCTCAGCCCTGTGCTCTACAGGAGCCAAAAAGCAGGGGTTTGGCTGGTAAGACTGCACGAGGAATAGCAGAAAACCACACTGTGTTGTAGTTAAACTCTTACTGGTTTGATCCATCTCTCAGGCTGGGCCTAATCTTAATCTGAAATTTAACAACTGAATGTCTCAACGCCATATAACAAATCTGAGCTGTGTGTATACACAGTACAAACCAATTCTTTTCCAAGTCTGTTTAATGACAGAAACTCTTTGCTCAAACTTCAATGCAAATTTCAATAGTGGAATTGTATTTCTTAATAACTTCCCTGTGTGTAATTTCTTCTTTAAAGGGATAAAGATTGTTGTGCAGCCAGACTCTCAAGCAGTGCTCTCTGGTCAGATTGTCAAGCTGTCTTGTTGGGCAACAGGACACCCATTTGTGCATTACCAGTGGTTCAAGCAGGAGAAAGAGGTAATAGTTGATACAGAATATAGGGGGTTAATGGTGAAAATAATAGGGAATGATTTGGGATGATATGTTTTTTGAGACTTATTTGCAATAAGAGGAGATTGCTCTATATACTAATAGAAGTATAAGAAATGCTCCATAACAACCCTGTCAATGTGCTAAAACAATAAGGTGGTTCCTTATTGTTGGCAGCAGGTGGTCTGCTGTATTCAGACCACCTCATCCTTGGAGGCTAATCTTGGAATGTAAGAGTAAGTATAGATGTAGTAAAAAAATTCTTTCTCTGTGAAAGAATGTTACACTTTCCTGGTCATAGTTGAATATATCTTAAGACTAGAGCTGAATCTAACACACATGCAGGTTGGAACAGTGCTTAAGAAATCATTCTGAGTTATTTGTGGAGAAAGGTAAAAATCCTTGATTTCAGGAAGAGCTTTTCAATAGGCTTAAAAGCTCAGAACTGTCTTGAATGGTTCGTGGAAGGAAGCCTGTCTCTGAGCTGCTGAACACACAGAACAAGACTTCCTCCTCCCAAAGCTTCCAGCAAGTGAACGCGCTGAGGCTGGTACTATGGGCATTGAAATAAGTATTCCAAGGTTTGATCCAGGTTTAGATTAAATCTGTTTCTTGGTTCTCCTGTACTTCAGGTTCCCAATGGCAATTCTCCAGAGCTAGTTTTGAATCCAGTGAGTGTGAACGACTCTGGCTTCTACATCTGCCGAGTAAACAGTGAATCCTCCTTCGTGTTCAGTCGCTGGGCACGCCTGGAAGTCTGTCAGCTCCAGGGAATACCTCATGGTGAGTGGCAAAACCACTGTCTGCTGAAAGTCTGTCTTCCCACTCCTCAGAGGGACTTGGGTCCCTGTTGCTGTCTTGCACAGATGGGAAGGAGGCCTGATTAAAAACACACACAGTCTAATGCAGTCATTACACCTTCATATAACCAACCCAGCCAACAAGTTACTGAAATAAACCTATGAAAGGAAGAAGCACTTGAATTAACCTGAGTCTTTTTGGTGGGAATTGCATCTTCATGGGTTTTATCAATGGTCAGCTACAGTCAGGTGTGAGTTACCTGCATAAAAAGCCCTAGTAATTCACCTGTACCATGTAAGTCCATAGGAATTTATGGCACTGGCTTGAAGATAGTTCTGCTTCCATGGTGGGTTTTCTGGTGTATGTGTTCTTTGTTGTTTGCTTTATAGAATGCTCAGGTGCATTACACAGGCATTGACTCCTGTACTTTATAAACTTCCTCATTAAATAGCGTGGACTTGCTTGCTATTGGCCTGAAGATGGGTGAGCTAGAACTCAACTGCAGTGCCTTCAGGCTATGAAGAGTACTTATTTCATCTCTTGTCATGAGTTAAAGGTGTTTTCTACTTGCATCCCACATAGAAAAATTACTCACGTCAGGAAAAGAGACAGAGAGAACTGTTCCTCTGGTAAAAGACAAAAAGCTATTGCAGTGTCATTTGGGGTGACCTTTTCACATCTTGCTCTTGAACATACTCCCAGTCCCTTATCTAAGCAATGATTTCTTCTGCTTTTCCTGCTTCTACTCCCAGCTCTACTCAGTTAGAAACCTGCAGGTTTAGATGTTGCTGATTGCACCAGGAAGCTGAGATGAATAACCTTGTAATGACTCCTTCCAGAGAACCCCTGAGGAAAACCAGCAGTATGTTGTTTCACACTTGTGGCAGGAGTTTTGGAGCCTAAAGGGCAACAGGTATCCACAGCCTAGCACCTCGGTTTATATTCCATGACTCTTGGCCAGCCAGGAGCTATAGTGGGAGTGAATTTTAGTGTGTTTAGGCCTTGGGAATGGGTAAAAGGATGAGGGGCAGGATGGATTCCTCCTTCCTGTAAGTTTCCCTCTTGGAGTCCTACCAAGGAGACTTAAAGGGGAGCATGTAGTGCTTGCACTGAGGGAACACTCTCTGTCTGGAACATTCAGCTTGGGATTACTGGTGTTGCAGTTCAACTAGACAACACTGACAATACCATTTCTGTAAATGATGACTAGGTGTGAAATCTTCTATTTCAGCTGCTGACTGTCTGTCTTTCCCTTTTCTGCTCCCTTGGTTGCTTTCTTTTTTCAGATACTCTTCTCCTCCTCTCTTTCATTGCTTTCTGTTTGATGAGCGCTCGACCATGCTCCGTTCTGCCAAAGCTGTCTTGTGAGCTTGGGATCAGTGAGGCAGCCAGACACGATCCCAAGAGATAAGGGACAAGCTGGTTAGTGAGTGTTGTGAGTGGTACAACAACAGGATGTACCAACAAGGGCCTGTAAATGGCAGGTAAGGGAGACAGAAACCATGTTATCTTTCGATCTCAAGTTGTCTTTCACTACCTGTAACTTTTGTGTTTCTGTTCTTGAAGACTAATCCTGTTTCATTTGACTACAACAGCAGTTCCTTCCCATCTCACCTTACTTCTTAATTAATTCTGTACATTTTGTTGGAAGATCCTGATATTAAAGTAGGACATTTTCCTTTGTAAGGAAGAAAACCCCCAACACCATTGATAGAGAACATGGTAAGCCAGGGTCTGTGTTTATCACAGAACAGAGTATTTGCTCAGGTATCTCTCAGTCTCTTTACCAATATCAAGTCTGCATTAGGAAATAGAGCTTTCTTTTAAAAACACTGGTCAACATTGATCATAAGTATCTTTGTAAACCTCTGAAACACAAGTTTATGGTGCACCCAGAAGCTCAGCCACTAGTAGAACAGAGATACCTGGATCACTGCCTCCCTTTATTTCACTGTGCAAAGGAAAATGTCATCACTCTCTGGTTGTCAGTCACAAATACCTCTGATGACAAAGCATGTGTCTGCACACGTAGTCTAACAGCAAAGATGAGTGACCTTGCAGCTGAGAGAAAAGATCACTGGCGTGACCTTTACAAGTGGGACTGAGCTTGCTGGAGTGTGTGTCACTTAAACAGTTCAGTGTGTGGAGATCAGGAACCTTCTCAGTGTAGCACTCCTCTGTGTGGTGGATGTTCTAAAGATGGATTTTATCATGTATAGAAACTTACATCACATCAGTTGGATGAGTCTTTAGTGCATTTAAGGTGTTCTGAATAGCTTTTGTTCCCCAAGACATTTCTATATGGGACATGGCAGTGGCAGATGATTTTAGCATACTCTTCACAGACAAGTAACTTGATTTCGTTGCTATTAAGCCAGCCTGTTGTAGTTACGGGAAGATGTGACCATACATCATCAATTCTTATTAGTCTATGTGATGTCTCACCCTTTCTTTCCTGTTTTCTTCCCTCTTTTTTCACTTTTTAAGGGAGCTTACCTGGTTTGCCTGGAAACAAGCTGCGCATTTGTGTCCAGCCTCTGGCCCAAAGCCTGGCAGTGGGGGATGCTTTGGTGCTGGAGTGTGGAGCTGTTGGAAACCCAATTCCTCAGTACCAGTGGTTCAGAAATGGCTTTCCTTTGGCAAATGGGAGCAAAAATGTCTACATGGTAAGTTACTGCAAGGGGCCAGCCTTGGGGTCTGATGTGTAACCACTTTATCACATAAAGCTTCCTTGAAGAAAACAGCTTATTTCTTCATAGCCTTGAAAACCTCTTATGGGAGTGCTCACTGTAAGTTGTTACTCCCTTGCCCATAATATTCTGAGGCTCTTGGGTGCATGGTTTTAATCCTGAGCATGTTTCAGGTGGTAGTCATAGGATGTAAGGCTATAGTGTACTTGGATTGCTGGGACATGACACAGATGAAGTATCAGTAGAGTGAAAGCCCTGCGGAGCACTCTGATTTGTATGAGCTGTTGCATTCAGTGTTTAAGGCATCTCAAGCCTCTGAGGTGGATTGCTAGAAGGCATGTGGTGTCCTGCTCACTGAGGAATGAGGGTGTCAGCAGTTTTGGATTTGGTCAGCCTTTGCTTTTAGCTTTTACCCTTTCTTGCAAGTGGGATTAAATGAAACTGATACAGGAATTCTTCTGGGGTCTGGTGAGGTGACTGTGACAATGCTTGTGCAGGTAACTTATGTGGATGTGGAGCATCAAGGGACATACTGGTGCCACGTGTTCAATGACCAGGAAGACGAGGACAGCAAGAAGATAGAAGTCATTGTAGGTAAGGACTTTTTGTGCTTGATACAGGTTAGCTGATTTACCCGTTCCTTCCCTAAGCCTACGAACCCTTGTTGGTGGTACAAATTGTATTACACAATCAGGACAGGTGAGGTTATTCATAGCAAGCAGAATAAGTGAATATAACATGATTTAATGTGGGTGCATGTATTTGCAGTAAACTAACTAACAAGGCAAAGACCTGTTTGTGCAGCTTCTAGATCATTCTATTGCATAATTCATATAAGAAGTTCTTGCCTATCCTAAAAAATAGCCTAGTTTAGCACCCTGAGCTTTAGTAACACTGTACAGTGTGGTGGTCAGTGCTTATTTCTGCTGCTATGAAACAAGGCAGATTGCAGAGAAGCTTGGAAGTGACTTTCTCTCCCACTTTGTGTGCTCACTCTCAAAACTGAGAGCAATTGTCTTCCAATTTTTCCCCCCTTAAACCCAAGGAAGGAAAGCTATGGCAGTGGAGTGCTCAGAAGGTAAATACATCTTTGGTTGTGAATCAATTTGTAAGACTTAATGATAGTGTGTTGCTGAAAAGCATGTGTGGGTTAAGAGCTTCGGTCTATCTGAGATCACTAACGTGTGATGCAATGTTCCTTCTGCATGTGCTTCTCTCTTCTTTGCATTAATACCACGAGGTATTAATGCAGCTCTTGGGAGGAAAACCACACTGCTTTCTTCTTCTCTAGTATTTAGAGTTGTTTGATTTTTGCACTGGGTTTGTGTCCTGTTTCTAGTGACATGTGAAGAACTTGAGATTTCTTTGGCTGGGCTCAGGAGGCAACATCCCTGCAAGAAAGGCTGAAGGTGCTTAGGAACCTGGGTGACCTCAGAGAGCTGGATAGAGCCAGTTCCACTGTCAGCTCTGTCTGAGAGAGGTGTTTGCAGCACCCTTATTGGGACAATTTCTGTTCTCCTTTGCATTGCTGCAACAAGGAGGAAGACCCTTTAGTGCTGACACCATCTATGATTACTAAACATCTCAAAGCCAGTATTTACATCACGGGGGATCATATATAAAGATGTCAGGCTGCTTAGAGCATCTCCCCTGCCCAGCAATGAAAATCCAAATGCATTTCAAAGTACAGTAAATGGCTCTACTCTGGTTTTGTATTTGCTTGGATTTAAACTGCTCTGCAGCATCTCTTGTTCAAAGTTTAACCAGAGCTGATATACCCCTTTAGGTTTAACATTGTGAGGGGTTCCTATGTGGATATATGAGCCTCCTTTTGTGGCTTAGGAGGTAAATTCAGGGTAAATTGTTTTCCTTTTCCACGGTTGCCAGTGTTCTCAGAATAAAGAGGTGAACCCTGTGGTAGCTCAGAGTGTTTGACAATTGTAAAGCCAAGACTTCAGACACAAAGTAAGATTTCTTGCTCAGGATGTTGCTGTCCTTCACACATCTCCTGGGTGCTTCTGTTCCTTATTCAATGAAGCTGCTTGCATGCCTGTGGGGCTGAGGCACAGAATGGGTTTCTCCCTTTTGTTTCAAGATCTACTGTGTTAGAATGCTGTGTCTAGCACAGCTTAGTATATTGGTGTAGGGTTTCCCCTTCTCTGCATGTGGAATCATCATATGAAAGGTTAGATTTGCAGAAGTACGAAGCCAAAAGTGTTTTAGAAAGGTAGTTTGGCTTCTATTAATAATGACTTTTATTTTTATTACTGAAATAGTTATTTTTTGCTTATTTAAACTGATGTTATTGCTATATTTCTTCGCAGAAGACCTCAGTGATCTTCAGAAACCAGGTGAGTGATAAGCTTTGGAAAACTTCCATTCCAGCTTCATTTTACATTGCAGATCACTAAAGCCTGGCTGGGTTACACTGTATAGGCCATGATTTGGATGTGTTTATGACTGGGGATTAAAGAGGGGCAGATGTCCTGTTAAAAGCAGCACAGCTTTCTGGTTCCAGTAAATGAACTTGAATACAGTGAATCAAAGGGTTGTTATGCTGTGTTTGCTGGAAGGGGGTGAAGGAAATCGGGTAACAACAGCAACACCGCAAACCCCACCAAACCAAAAAGAGCATTTTCTTGTCTTAAACCAGTAATGTATGAGGCAAAGCAGTGTCAATAGCCTGTGTCTGTACAGGCCACGCAGTTCATTTCTGACACTACAGCTATGGCTGTAGTTATTGATGATCTGCTCTTTTCATGTCTTTCAAGCAGAGCTGCAAGAACAGTCAGATCACAGACCTGTTGGTAAGTAGTTTGTAGCTGTAATGAACATACATGTTTCACATCTGGGAAATAGGTTTTGCTTCTGAATATTGCTGCTTCTGCCTCTGCTAGTGAAATAACTGTCAATAGCTGCAGGGAGGGAGACTTCTGTGTATTTTTATAGCCCTTTCTAATGCTTGCATGCCCTTTCAGGAGTAAAATGTGGTGAGGGCACCAGTATTTTTAGTGACTCGGTGGAGTGTCTACAACTTCTGATCTGTTTCAGTTTACTGTTTCAGATTCCTCTGGCCAGGGCCTTAGCCAGCATGTTCCTCCCTTACTTTGAATACTTGGACAGTTGGAGGTAATGGTATTGGGGTGATAAAAAGGATTGGTAGTCAGTCTGCTGAGGGTATGTGTCCCTGCAAGCTCAGCTCTTCCTCAGCACAGATGCTTTGATGTTGACCTGAAGCTCATAAAGATAGATGGATAACGTATGTATGATGGGAAGAATAGTTGCTGGGGGGTTGAATTGCATTCTTGCATGGTAGACTCAGGTGTACTCAGGCATGTTGTCTGGATGCTAAACCAGGTGGAAAGGCTGCTGGCCTCTGTCAGAACTGTACCACTTTCATGTTCCTCAGTGTGAGAGGAGTGTAAGTGAAAAGAAGCCTTAACAAACCTGACGTGGTTTTGGTTTTCCTTTGTCTCTGCAGCAACAGACAAGGTAGCCCTGTTAATAGGGAATATGAGCTACTGGAACCATCCCCAGCTCAAGGCTCCTATGGTGGATGTCTATGAACTGACCAACTTGCTGAGGCAGCTGGATTTCAAAGTTGTTTCCTTGCTGGATCTCACTGAGCCCGAGATGAGAAATGCAGTGGATGAGTTTCTGCTTCTCCTGGACAAAGGAGTGTATGGTAAGAACATGTAGAAGTAGGTCAGGTTTGTGATGCACCAAGTACACAATGTCTGGTATGTACCTCTGCCAGCTCACTATATGTGATAGCAAAACAGACTTCATGGTAAATAGCGCATATGTAGAATGGGAAAAGTAAGTTAAAAACACCCACCAGCATGCCCTTTGACTGTAGTGGTGTATTATGGAAACAAGCTAGTAGTAGAGTGGTGGTATACTGCAGTTACACAGCTTTCAAGAGCAGGTGTAGTCCTGGGCAGCAGTCCTTGCTGCCTTTAGGAGACCTCTTCAACATCTTCCTCCTTGTCCTCCTCCCTTCCCATGCCTGCAGATGATGGTTTGGGTAGGGCTGGCCAGTCCCTTGGCATCCTTGGGCTGCTAGGTTGCTTTTCTGGTGGGGAACAGCATGGAACATGTGGAATATGTTCTGGGCTTACTGGCGGCACCCTTCCACTCATCCCCCACCATTCTGCTGGATGCCTGCAGAATGCTCTTTCCTTCTGGATTTCTTCTCTTTGGGAAGTGCTGCTCTGCTCTTGGTCCTTGCTCTGTAAAGAACAGAGGCGGAGGGAGGCTTTCTTTGCCTTTACAGTGAGCTGCACTGTGATACCCGGTGTGTTGGGGGAGGAGAGCAGCACATCTTTTAACACAATTCCTTTGTGCCAAGGTGTGAGGTTAATCCTTACTGTGATTCTAGCCTGGCAAGCACAGACTTATGCATAATGCCCTTGACAGGGAGTTGTGCAAACCTGGATTTCTGCTTCACAAAGCAAACTGAAAAGAAATTTGTTTATGTAAATGACAATGTAGTTCCTGCAAGTTGTGGCTGTGCACTTTAAAGAAGTAAAATAAACCAGAGAAGAACTCACATTATTCTTTACAGACTATTTGAGAGTCAAAGCACAAGATGGAGCTGGGGAGGGCACGGTGGGATTGATGCTCAGAGCAGAAACCTTTGTGTCTTGCTTGGAAAAGGCCTCGAATAACTTGGCTTGGAGTGCAAGGGAAGTTCTGGTGTGGGCTGTGAGGAGTTTGCTGCTGGCTGCCACTGGTTGGTCCTTTTGAAAAGCTGAGATTGCATAAATGCCTCCAGAAATGATTTAGAGCAGAGGCCCCAAAGTTGTGCCACTTGTCGTGTTTAAACAGCACAATTCCTGTAGCAGCACCCGCCCAAGACAACATGAGTTGATTCTGGTTTGGGACACAAGGTCAGATTATTTCTTGGTGTGCCTTTCTCACTGCAGTGTTACCTGATGCTCTGCCTGAGCAGAACTGGCTGCGCTGACATTTGGGCATTTATGTCAGAGCCAAAACTTGCATGACACGAAGGCTAAGTAGGGCAGTGAAGTTTAGCAGGCTCTCTGATAGCATTTGTCTCTCTCTGTGCCCTGGAAATAGGTGTGCTTATACATTGGGGTGAGCTTTTGGGTTCTTGCACCTTCTTAGTTGTTTTCTGTAACCATTGTTGTCTGTAATGGACATGAATTTAGTACCGACAGGCTTTAATGAGTTTCTCACCAGCCCCATAGCAAAGCTCTTCTAAGGTTTATGTTTGCAGTTGTATTTTTCCAGCAGGCTGGCATTTCTGGAAGGTAAGGAGAGCATTCTTTGAGTAGTGTTTTCAATGTAAATGGTCTTTGTTCTTCCTGGATATTAATGGCTTCAGGCATATAAAAGATGCTGTCGGTGCACAAATAGATGATGACTTATTGCTTTTTTAGTGGGCACAGCTCCAAATAGAAGAGGCATAGTGGCTACTTCTGTTTAGTCCCTGTTACACATATTCCTGATGCTTGATATGACATTGTAATTCCTGCTTACTGCAAGGAAAGTGGCATTTCAAATAAGAAATGTTCCAGCAGAGACAAAGTGATGATGGTTTTCGCCTCTGATGTCTTAGTTTATGTTGCTTTAAAGGTAGAGAGCAATTAATATTGTGTTCCACAAAGGGTAAAAGCACAGACCCATCTATTTAAAGGCTAAAAATAGCTATTAGGCTGCTTTCTTTAAAGGAGCACAACCAAGAGAGAGGCAGATACCACTTAGATGCTGACGTCTGTGAGGAACTTGAGCCTACTTAAAATCGTGGTGTCGAAGTGTCTAATGAGTTCCTCCAAACATGTTTACTGTGCTTGCCTTGGGTATGCAGAGATTTATTTCTGATCTTGAGCTCAGCAGCTTAACTGTTGCAGGTACTCACCAGATAAGCACAGCACAGTCACCTGCCAAGGATAGGAAAGAAATGTGGTTGTTATTTCTGAGCTATTTCTGTTCATTGAGGAAATACTCTGAGAAATCATGCTTTCCATTAAAGGCTTCTTTCCTTCAGTCAGTCCAATCACTAATCTAACATAAACCTGATCTATAGAATCTCAAATATAACCTTGGTTTGGGTCCAGATCCAAACTCTGTGGAAATTAATTTTAAGGATTTCCTTTTAACTTAGGACCTGATATGGCATCATGCACTTGGTGCCTAACTTCATTTTTTAACTGTCTTGAACCTACCTAGTCTCAGGTAACCATTTGTATCTTGTAACTAGCCCAATAGTACCTTCATTTGTTCAGGTTATTCACAGAATCAGACTGGTTTGGGTTGGAAGGGACCTTAAAGCTCATCCAGTTCCAATAGGGACACCGTCCACTAGCCCAGGTTGCTCCAAGTCCCGTCCAACCTTGAACACCTCCAGGTAATGACACACCTTAAATTCTGTGCCCTTTAGAAACCTGACTTTTAACTGAATAAAGCTGTTGCCATTTCCCAAGCCTCTGGCAGCTGGGTTCAGGCTCTTTGTTCAAGTGAAGCCTTGCACCCACCACTTCCCTTGCATGGACTTGCTGCCTGCTTGTCTTGCCCATGCCTGCTCCCCATAAAAAGGAATTCAGCCCTGTTGATTGAATGGAGCAGTTTGCAAGGTCCTCACGTAGTTGCTAATGACTTGAGGGCTTACAAGTAAAAGAGAATCAAACGCTTGGTCTGAAGGGCTGTAGTTCTGGCTTGGTTTCCTTTCCAAAAAGCACAGGGCTGAATACTCAAGTTTTGTAGGGATGTAAATTTCATGGCTGTTTTTAGTAAGAGTAATGGCATAAGAAGGCCAGATCTCCAGTTAGCTCTTATCTCTGTTGCCTTCTGTTCACCTGCAGCACTATGTACTAACTGAAGCCTTGCACATATATAGAAGATGTTTTACAGTTGGCACACTTCCTTGTTCATATCTGTGAGTTATATATCATCCACAGCAGATTATAACAGGTCATAAAGCATTTGAAGAGTATTTAACTCTGTGTGTTTGATGCCAATATCTAATTTATCCTATTGCATGAGGTTTTTGCTTGGTATCTTTTAATTCGTTGTGTCTGTGTGTTGTGAAGTTGGTGTTAATGTGGTTCCCCTTCCTTCCTGTATTAACAAAGACATTAAACACCCTGCTTGGAGTAGCTTGAATGATGTTAATCTCAGAATGATGTTAATCTCCCTGATGTTAAATAGTGCATGAAGTGTTTGACATGCTAAAATGTCTACAAGTGTTCCAATGTGCTCTTGAGCTGTGTTTTCAGTCACGTGTGTTTTAAACTCTCAGGTCTGTTATACTATGCTGGCCATGGTTATGAAAACTATGGGAACAGCTTCATGGTTCCTATTGATGCTCCAAATCCCTACCGCTCTGCAAACTGCCTGTGTGTGCAGAACATCCTCAAACGGATGCAGGAGAAAGAGACAGGACTGAACGTGTTCCTGCTGGATATGTGTCGGAAAAGGTACAGTCCCATCATCCAGGAACAGTGAGTTTTGAACATCCCAGGAACACTGGGTGTTTGAGGGACAGTTTTGCCTCATGATAGGGTGTAATGACTGTAATTTGGGAACAAACTGTGGAGTTCAGTTTTTTCACTGCAGCGACACGTTAAAACCAAGTGCTCTTAAAGTCAGCGGGATTCATTCACAGACTTATTTTGCCTTTGGCCTTGGATGGAAACATGAAGCTGGCTTTGTTTCCATGGGTAGATACTTGCCTCTTGATTTGAAGGGCATTTATTTCTTTTTCTTTTGTTGTTCTTTAAAGGTTAGAAAGCATCAGTCTTACCTAATATAACTGAGATCATAGAATCAGGCATCTTGAAGAAGAAGAATCACCCTGTCCCCTTGCATCATTAACCATCTTCATCATTACAGGGAGGAAGGAGAATCCATATCATCAAAGGCACGTTAATTTAACAGAAGGGCTCAAGTGAAGTGCTTATTTTTAGATCTCTTCAGAGGCATTGATTCTGTGCCCTGTTTTATGCTGGGGATGGTGTATCTTTCTTTAGAGCTTCAAACCCAACTGGGTTATTGGATTTTTCTAAACAAAGTAGTGTTTTCTTTCCAACTGAAGAGACTACTTCAACTTGCACTTGAAATCACTCTTCACTCAGCACTTCTGCAAATTGGTCCCTGAGGAATGTTTAGCAATAGAAGATTGCTGCAGCTTTAATGTTTTAATGTTTTAAACCTCCCTGCTAATGAAATGCCAATGGCCCAATTCAGCTTCCCAGTCTGCTGTGAAAGTATGGCTACATAAGCCTTATGGCATGCTGTGCTTGGGGGGGAAAAACCCAAAAACCCAAATAAAATTAAGAACTTGTGTGGTTTTTGTTATACCCTAAACTGGCTGGTTATGAGAAATCACTTTTAAAGCTATTGTAACCAAACTCTATTGGTTAATGCAGCCTGCCCTCATCTGGGTAGTGTGTGATACCTGACTGTTTCTGTACATTGTCTCCATGAAGATCTCTGTGTGTTAGCAGTCAGGTTTCACTCCAGAACTGTAGGAGAGAAAGAGAAGTACTGTTCTGAACTCTGCTGGTTGGTATTTGAACAACTGTAGTTTGCTACGTTCTATTTTCTTGTCTTTCCATTTATTGCAGAAATGAATACGACGACACGATTCTGATCTTGGATGCTCTGAAGGTTACAGCCAACATTGTCTTTGGATATGCCACGTAAGGAAATCTTTCTCCTGCTATGCCACAGAGGTTTGGAAGCCAGAAGTGATTGTACAGCTGATCTTTCACAGCAAAACACTAACTGTGGTGTTAAAGACCAGTAATTTATATCCGTATCTGTGATCATCTTTACTTCTTTCTTTGAATCGTTCCATAGTCAGCTGAAATGCATATGCAGTGATTCCCAGTATTAAGTGTTCTCATGCAGATATACAGGGTGACGTCAGTGCATTCAGCAAACCAGGAACTGCTGGGCAGGCTTCCTGATCTTTTGCTCATGGTTAGTTGTAGGAGTTCTCTACTCATCTAAGTAGTTGGACATCAGCTCTGGTCTGTGGCCTGATTGTGAATTCTCCCCAGGATGTGTTGCTTGCACATGGATGTGCAGAGCAGGTTGGCCTTAGACACAACCTGGGTTTCAAACTGTGGGGTTTCTTTCCCCCATTCCCAATGTAACTTTACTCCTGTTGTCCTCCTGTTGATGTTAATCATGCAGATGGTTCAGTGGTTTTCCCTTGTCTGACGCTGGTGATCTCACAGGTGCCAGGGAGCAGAAGCTTTTGAAATCCAGCAGTCAGGACTGGCCAATGGAATCTTCATGAAGTTCCTGAAGGATCGCTTGTTGGAAGACAAGAAGATTACTGTGCTGCTTGATGAGGTTGCAGAAGGTGAGCTCCAGCTTCCTGCACTCTTCTCAGCCTGCATTACCAACAGCTTTGGTGCTAAAGTGTCTACTTTAAGCTCTTTTGTTAAAACAGCAGCTTTTATCAAGAAGCAAGTGCTACTGGGCAGCACAGTAACAGAGATCATGGTATTATAAAGGCATTTGAGCTTCTTTAATAGTGATCAATTTTCTCCTCTGCTTTTTAGTGAACCTTCTTTGTTCTGAGTGTCCTTCTGCATTGAGATTTAAATTGCCCATCCATAAAAATCACTCTTCTAGTGTCCAGTCACTTCCATTTCATTAAAACAACTGAGCCCTACCTACCTGAGAGTGCTCTAGTGATGATAATCAAAGGGTACAAGTGCAGTATAAAGGGCAGTGCACTGTTTTAATATGCTTGGTTCAGTAATTGTCTTGCATAGCTGATGGGAATAGTGCTAGGGTGAAAACTCTTGAGGGAAAATGTATTGCTTCTGTGCAAATGTGCTCAAAGCATAGAATAGATACAGACAGCTCTTTGTTAATGCTGTATAAGGTTCTCTTCTTTGTAGGTAATGTTCTGTTGTGATTTCCAGTGTACATGTTGCAACTGCAGTTTGCTCAGTCTGTCTTTTGTCAGGGATCCCAAAAGCAGAAAGAAATCCATGAGGATCCTGAATGCACAGTAAAGTTCTGCTGTCACAGGTCACACTGTGGGAGAGGAAACACAAAGAGTAAACCAAGAGAGCTGCTGTCAGTGCTCTCCTGAAGGGAGGGGAGAGAGCATTGGTGAGATGTGAGCCTGGGATTTATGTCAAGCTGATGGCAATAGGAGTCCAGGATACTCGCAGGATGTAAACAGGAATGTGATGGTTCTTGCTGATTTGTTTGTCTGTTTAATGGGGCAGTGGGGTTTGCTCCCTTTGCCAGGTACAGTCAGCAGAGTGCTGCTTGCAGTAAGTTTTGTACTTTGCTTACAGTACTACACTTTTACCATCACCTAAATAGAAAGGAAGAACTTAAACCCTCTCTTTCATCTTTCTTGCCTTCTGGAATGTTCTGACACTCTTGTGTGAGAAGAGAACCCTGCGATCCAATCATCCTAGCATCAGTAGTAAATGTATATCCTTAGTTTTTATCCCACGTTCTCCCTGTCAGCCTGTTCAAAGCAGGAGTAAAATCCAACTGCCTCTTCTTGCTTTGTCCGTACTGCCAGGCTAATGTCACATGCTGGAGATGTTCTGTGTGACCTATTGCTTATCTCATCCTTGAACTCAGAGTGGAGAGAAGGATTGATCTGCCAGGCAGTGTGACAACCATTGCTGTCACTATTACTAGATATTGCGTGTTGGGAGTGCGCTGATGGCACTTGAAAACATTCCAAAGGAGCATTCACAGTCAAAGTGTTCCATGTAAAGAACCTTCATGTGAATGGTCAGTGCCTGTTGGGTGCCTTTGGCACAAGAATCATTGCTGGCTTGGTGCCCACCAGGTCCCCAAGGTCTTTCCAGAGCTGCTTTCCAGAAAGTCTGTCCTCTTTCAGTACCAGTGCACAGGGTTGTTCCTGCCCAGGCACAGAACTTGGGGTGTTTCCCATTGTTGAACTCCATGAGATTCCTCTCTGCCCAGTTCTCCAGCCTGTCCAGGTCCCTCTGGTGTATCAGCCACTCCTCTCAGTTTTTAATCACCTGCACTGTCCTGTCACCAGGTCATTAGTGGTGATGTTAAATAACCAATATTGACCCCTAAAGTCATAGAATGGGTTGGAAGGCATCTGAAAGACCATCTGGTTCCAATGCCCAAAAATACTCTGCTTGTATCCAGTTCTTTAGAAATCCTCTCCAATGGGATTATTCACATGCTTGAAATGAGTCACTTCAATTGGGACCTTACTGAATCAGAGCTGGGATACTGCTGGGGCTAGTTTTGAAGAACATGTGAGCACATTGAGTAGGCCACATACAAATCCTCTGCAGGCACCTGGCACGCTGCTTTAGCCTGAAGTGATGAATAGCTGAGCAATGAATGCTTCTAAAAGGACATGTTTTTATGGATGTGCTGACAGTGGCATAACCACAGCAGTGTATTCAATTCAGTTAGAGTTTCAGCAGTGCTCATTTTGAAACAAACTGTATGCATCTCATTTTAGATATGGGCAAATGTCACCTGACCAAAGGCAAGCAAGCTCTGGAGATCCGCAGCAGTCTGTCTGAGAAGAGGGCACTGACTGATCCCATCCAACAGACTGGATCTTCTGCAGAGACCCTGGCACGGAACCTCCAGTGGGCCAAAGCTCATGGTATGAGACTGTCTGCTTTTGGATGATGGCGGAGGATAAGAGGATGGGCTTCCTTAATAACCTCTTGTCTGTGGGCTGTGATATTGAATGGAAATGGAAGAAATTCAAGTTCATGTCTGAATTTTCAGTGGTATGTTCAGATGTGGGACATTTTTGTGAAGGGGTTCAGCTCTACATGAGATTGTCATGAGCAAGGTGACACGTAGAATTCATCCCGAGGAAGTACACTTCAAACCACTCAAACACTGTAGAGGAGACATGTATGATGTCTCCTCCTGGGCTAATCTAGTAGTCTCTTTGTGTCTAACAATGACATCATCAGTCTCATTCTGAAGTCCACACCTAAACTACTAGCTGGGTGAACTGGATGGAAAGTGCGTGATGAGAAGGAGTTTTCAGTGTTTCCAACTGAAAAAAAGGTGAGATCGGGTCCAGGCTGCCCCCACAGAAGAGCAGTGGGGTTTAAGGCCCCTTCTTTTCACCTAAACATGTTGGGAATACATCTTAAAATCTCTTTGACAGACTGGACAGAGGGGCAGGGGTGGCATTTTTAGGACAACTACTGATGGAGGCAGCCTCTATCACAGATAAAGATTCTTATTTGTGGTGTCAGCCCTTAATTCTTGAGTGTTACGTGATTGAAATGCAAAGCAAAGATTACCAAGACATAATGTTGTGGTTTGTTTTAAGCCATAGAAGAGAATGTGTGTGGAATTTGGAAAGAGAATAACCTTTATATTTGTATAAGGATATGTCTATGATGAGGCAGCTCTCTGATGAAGGTGAGGCAGCTCTCTGGCAATGTCTGTGTAAATCTGTAGAGGAGGACAGCAGGAAGAGGTCTACACTTTGGAACCCAGAGTAAATA
This sequence comes from Strigops habroptila, assembly GCF_004027225.2. Taxonomy (NCBI): domain Eukaryota; kingdom Metazoa; phylum Chordata; class Aves; order Psittaciformes; family Psittacidae; genus Strigops; species Strigops habroptila. The sequence goes on from NC_044302.2 coordinate 101,728,650, forward strand.
GAAAACACACAGGCTAAGGTTTGTGTTATTTATTTGCAGAGCTTCCAGAAAGCATGTACCTGGAATTCAAGTGTGGAGTTCAGATCCAGTTGGGGTTTGCAGCCGAGTTTTCCAATGTCATGATCATCTACACACGGATAGTAAAGCAGCCACCTGAGATAGTGGTTTGCAGAGCCTACGTTACAGACTTTGCACTAGTAAGTGTTCCCTATCAGTGTCTTGGTGTTCTCCCTCCCCTGCAGTGGAATATTGCATGCCCTGTCCATGTCAAACTGCATCTTTTCTTTCTTGCAAAAGGACCTGGATGTGGATCCTAAAGAGGCCAACAGAGGAACTCCTGAGGAAACTGGAAGCTATTTAGTCTCAAAGGACCTTCCCAAACACTGCCTCTACACCAGGCTAAGTTCCCTGCAGAAACTAAGGGTTAGTATAGGTTATTCATCAATGCCTGTGCAATCTTGACACTGTTGTGCAAAGCACTTTGTATTTCCTGGGCTCATACTGAACTTTGACAAGGTGATTAGTTTTGTGAGGATCATCTGTGCACGCTGTGGGGATGTTCCTGTGCCATATTCAGTACAAGAATATGACCTGAAGCAGAGCAGCATCTTACAAGTCATTAGTAGGAGATGAACATGTTATATATCATCTCCTTCCATTCCAGCTTATGAAAGGCTCTCACTTCGACATACTGTGGCACTGTTGAGTTTATCTCTGTATCTGTGTCCTGAACACCTTTGCTGGACATCACTTGGTATTTCATCTTCAGTGTTTTTGGCAGCTGGTGTAATCGAAGTGCCTCTATAAGTAAACCCTGTCAGCTGAGCCAAAACCCGAAAGAGGTCCTCAGTAAACAAGTCTTGCCCAATACATGTCTTTAGCTCTTACAAAGGTTAGTCTCTTTCTGCAGTGGACTGTGCTGCTTTAAGTGTTTCCTGTGTTGTCTATTTGGGGAAGAAGTGTAACTCTTTTTCTTCCCCCCATTTCCTCTTTTGCAGGAACATTTGATCTTCACCGTTTGCTTGCACTATGAGTACCCAGGACTAGAATATACAATGGATGAAAGAAAGGAAGTTAATGTTGGGAAGCCCCTTATTGCTAAACTGGGCCTTCATCATGGATTCAAAACCAACAACTGTCTCCAGACCTGTTGCCTGGCCAATAATCCTTTTCCTAATCACACGGGATCGAGTCCAGTGGCAACTGAATACTTCATCCCTAGTCACTGCCAGCCAGATTCCTGCCCAGGCATTTACCTTCCAAACCATATTCGCTCAGACAGCATCAGACAACCAGAGGCATGTTCCTGCAATGGGATATTGGCTTCAAGGCATGAAGTAGGGAAGTACCAACCTCCTGTGGAAGAGAGTAATGTACCAGTAGAGACCACTGATGATACTGTTGAACTGGAATTCCTTCTCTCGGACAAGCTCAGGTTCTCTAAGCAGCAGTAGCTGTGATGTGACATGGAAAATGAATTTCTGTGTCTTCTAAGATTTAATGTGATTTAAAACTCCATTAGCCCCAGAATGATAAACACACCTTTCTCCTTTCAGCCTCAGTTGTTCAGTATCCATGGATTTCTTCTTGCATCCTGCACTCAAATAAGGTTTTATGTGTTCATGCATGTTGTATCAGCCTTCTGTTGAGTATATGACACATAATGTAAATGAATTCAGCAGAGAGGGGTTTTTTACAGAGGTTGAAGATACCATGGTTTAATATTCCAGTGTTAAGAATATATCTCCTTCAAATCTCAGTTTCTTTCCTTCCTCATGTATGTATTAGGATCAGACACTGACATTCCAGTCCTTTGGATGCAGCTGACAGTCAGCTTTGCCTGCGTTCTCCTCTCGCATCGTCAGGGGTCCAGAATCTGGCAGCAGCTGACAGATGGATGAAGAGCTGTGCAAGGAAAACCAAACCTGAGCTGAGCTGCTTCTTGTCTTTGAGAGGACTACAATGGTCAGAGGGACCAAGGTTCATGCTGTGGTGGATTGCTCTTGGTAGGATAATCTTTTCCTTAGGTAAGACGCTGAAGATTTTACTGGTCTGATTTCTGGAAAGGTGGTTTTTCATGTTCTGGAAGAACACTAAGTGGAGATGTGAGGAAAAGGGCCTGTTCACAGCAAGTGAAGCATTGGATAGATAGTCACACAACAAGGCATGAGGAAGGCTGAAAATGAATAGGCCAGGTGAGTGGAAACTGGGATTCTCCAGGGCTAGTGCTCTTGAACACAGCCCTTGCTTGTCTGTGGTGATTTTAAAGCTGACAGCAAACCCTGCTCAGAAGGCCCAGGCACCTCCAGAGGAAGCTGATCCTCTAGGGAAAGGCAGGTGACTTCCATACAGTGCTTTAATGCTTTGGTGAAGAAGGGGAATGGATAGACCCAGGCTGGGCTGGCTGCCAGGCTCTTTACCTATGGCAGAGTCTATTGATCTCTGTCAGTTCTGCTCAACCAGACTGCTTTACATACTCAGGTTGCATGGTTTGGTCAGAACAGACATGGTAGGTTTGTTAATGTTTGCTTTTGTTCTACGTGGTCATGCCAAGCTTCAGATGGGAATGTTACTGCATCATTAACTAGATGTGTGGATCTTCAGGCTAAAGGTGGATTTAGGTACATGGATATTAATGTAGTTACATCCAGAGCGATAGCAATGCATGAGGTAACCTGCAAAGGAGCTCAAGTCTCTGACTGCCTCCTTGCTCCTGGAGGGTACCAAGTAGTGAAGTATTTATTGATGACTGAGAGGTACCTGTGCATTAACTGTCCTGTGACTCACAACTGGTAAATTACCGCTTGACCCATGGTCTGGTACTGTAATATTTAGCTACTACTTTGTCACAGTTTCCTGTTTTGTATAAAATCTTATTGTGTAATAAACTGTTGTCCACAAAACAGTATATCTGTGCATGTGTAGTTGCTATGTTCTTGTTGCCATATTCTTCTACTTCTCCTAGTTCAAAAAGCCCCAAACTTGATTAAAACAAAGCATAGAAGGGGAAATCTGAATCATGAGCTTCAGCTCAAGTCAAATACACCTTCACCCTGAGCCTATGCAGGTGTCTCAGCTGTGCACTTCAAAGGTTTTATTTGGTTTTTAACAAGTTTATATTCCTTCTAGCTCTGCTACCCCAACTGTGTTGCTGCCTGAACCCAGGGGATCCTCTCCATCACCTCATGGAGATAGCCAAAGGAGTCTCAGTAATACTTTCGGTTTCCTTGGGAAGTGTGGCTAGAGAAAGAATCCAGTGGTTCAACTCACCCCTGTGTGTGCTGCTCTGTTTTCAGGTGCACCCTTGGAGACACAGGCAGGCTCCTGGAGCAGTGCTGGTGTGAGAGCTGTCTCCTGGCAGGGTGTAGAACTACCAGCAAGCAGCAGCTGGTGCTGACAGTGGAGTAGCTGCTCAGTGCTACCAGAGAGCTCCAGTGCCCCTTGATTAGTTCTCAAGCTTAGTACGTGCTCCGAGGATACGCAGCCCTGTCAGCCTAGGTAGGAACTGATTAACCTTTGAGGATCTGTATGGGAGATGCTTGAAATGTAACTATATGTGAACACAGAATCATAGAATGGGTTGGCAGGGACCTTAAAGCTCATCCAATTCCAACAGCTTCCACTAGACGAGGGTGCTCAGAGCTCCATGGTAAGAACATGGTAAAGAGAACATCACAGAACTAGAGACTGGAGAGGGACCTGTGCCGTCATCTGACAAAACTCTGGCTGTGGCAGTTGTGTGGGTGAATACTTCGTCATTCTGAGCTCTCCCTGAAAGGGAATGGTGATGGAAAAGGATTTTCTTACTGCCTTTAGGAACTGCTCAAGTTGCTTTAATCACGTGCTGTTAAAGGTGAAATGCTCTGGTTCTTCAGGGCAGGCTGCAAGAGGCACCTATTTCCTTTGGCTCATATCCAGTGAACTGGGAAAGTTCAGTGTGCATAAATGAAGCCAACATTTAAATCCCAGTGAAATGTGGGATTAAAGTACATGACTAAACCTGGGTGTTTGTTAAAGCTCTCTTTGCCTTGGGATGCCCTTTCTGAACTGAAGCCTCGGAGGGGTTCCTGAAATGCAGTTCTTTGGGGATAACACTTTGCTGGAAGTATCTGCTAGGCTGTTACTTTGCTTCTGCTTTACCCATAGCTATAGGCTTTTGTGTAACTTAGGTGGTTGTTATTTGGGTTTGGCCACCGTGAGCAGCAGGAGGTATCTGAATAGGGGCATCTTTTGACTTGCTCAAGCCATTTCCTCTTGCAGTCCAGTCAATTCATACCTCATTGGAGAGACATCTTACACAAAGATGGTAGGAGTGAATTTACCTTCTATATCTACATTAAGCTCTGCAAGCTGCCTCCTCAGTTAAACAACCTTTGATCTTGAGAATCCTTAAGCTGTCTCTTTGGTTACAGAAGACCATCTGCACTGTGTAACTCTTCACTAAGAGCTCTCAAGGCTGGGTTTGCTCTCTGGAGTTGTTGCTTTTGTTCATGCATCAATTATTTCTCCTCATCCTGTCAGCTAATGAACAGTTTTGGCAGCTCCCACCTACCTTAAGCTTCAGGGCTATGTTCACCTTGACACATATTCCTGACTACTGTAAGTATAATGCACCTCAGTGTTACTCCTTCCTTGCACAGCATTTTAATTGAGGCAGAGCAAGATCTGCTCACATTGTAGTGGGGCATCTTGAGATCCAAGGTGTTTGCTGTCAGCTGGAGATAGGTTCAGGGTAACAGGTGTGGGAGGAAGGGTTGAGAGTTTGGGGGAGTTGGATTTTGGGGGGGGTTATGCTTAAGTTTGATCATCCTTTTAGTTTAATAATTGCAGGAATGGAGAGAGAACTCCTCCATGTTGAGGAAACGAAGCAGTTATTCATTTCTGAGGTACCACTGCTGCAATTTAGTCATCCCAGGCTTATTTTAAGAGCTAGTAAGAAAAATGCTGTCTCCCATCCGTGCTGCTGGCACGCACAGAGAGCAGGATGCGTGTGGGCTGTGGTACCCAGCGAGCAGCCTCACATCTGCAGGAGGAAGTGACTAGGACTTCCCCATCCGCTCTTCAGGCAGCAGCAGTCTCAGCACCCTGCTTTCATTCCTCAGAGTCAACTGAAATCAGTGGCTAAAGCAAATGACTTCACTGCTGCTGAGATGAAACAGCTCCCAGATGTTTCCTGGGCTCTCTTACAGCTTCACGTGGTGGTTAGGATTTATTTCACCTCTCTTTGCTACATCAGGCAGCCTGGAGAGCTGGAGAAGCCCATCTGCCCAGCTCTGCAGAGCTGAAACTGCTCAGCTTAACTTCCCCCTGTGCTGCTTCTAGTGCTGAAGGTGTTTAAAGTGGTCCCAGGATTGTCCTCTGTTCACATCCCATCTTCTTCATGCCTGTCAGCTTCAGTGGTACCCAGCTGCAGCTTTGCACCCAACACTGGAATCACAGGAATGATTTGCTGGTTGAAAGTTTTGCAGCACATAAATCAGAGGTAGGACTCGTAGCACGTTACACTGGAGGCTCCCTGCTAATCCCCGCTCTCCTGCTTCACTGGCATAATCCTGGCTGGAACACGGCAGCCCCCTTGTGTTAAATCCCCCTTTCCTCTGATGGGATGTATGGGAGCAAACTAACTCTATGCACTACATTTTGTTGGCTCGTCTCTTGAGGGGAGTGTTTCTTGTTCTGTGGGCCCAGCTGAGACAACAGAAGTTCAGAAATGTCAGTGAAACCCACGTTGAACTATTTTGTACTCTGGGAAGTGTAGGACAGAGAGAGAAAACTGTGTTTGTGTTCCCTTCAGGAAGAGCAGCAACACCCAGCTGGCATAAAATGGGATGAACTCCGACCCGTGCCAGCTCCCACTCCTTGGCCCTGTTCCTGCTTCTCCTCTGGAAGCTGCCCAGACCTTAGGCTGAGATCAGCAAGTCCCAGCAGCTCTCGGGGCCCTCCCAGGCAATTCCTGAGCAAGAAACAGGTACTTGGTGCTTTCCTCACTGTAAATGCTGTCACGTAGAAAAGGCCTTTGGCTGCTGAGCCAAAGGGATGGATTAAATCCCCTGGGACCAGCTAAAGCCGTGAATTCTAAGGATGCTTTTTGAAGAACTCTGTTAATAAATAGAACATAATAGAATACAGAGGATGCTGCTGCATGCCTCTGGAGCAACGGGATCCCTCAGGAGCCTGGATGCTGTGCTGGTTTTGTGCAGTCACACGCTCTCTAGTGGGTGAACACAAGTGCTCAGCTGCTGATGGAGGGTACAGGCCCCAAGGGGCTTCCCTTCACCAGCTGCAATGCCAAATCCATGGTTTTCAGCCTTAGCAGGCACAAGGGAGCTCAGCCCTTCCCAAACCTGCCTGTTCTCTACAGGGAACTTCCCTGAGCCGGGCTGGATGTGTGGTTTGGGGTGAGAACATGCTGTGGGGAATGGGGTGAAGGGCAAGGAGGGAGATGATGGTATGGCACATAGACAGAACTGCAAAGGAGATGCTTGCAGGCCTGGCACTCGGCCTGCAGGAGATCCCAACAGTGAACAGCGAGGGAAGGGAAGCTGCAGGTATTCCTGTTGGGGTGTACCTGGTTCTTTGTGGAGTAGTAACTGCCTGGGACATAGATTTATCTTTGCTTTTGGCTCTACCTCTTCACCTCTGCTGCTGGCAATCTTTTATGAACTCTGCTAAGCCCTGTGTGATGCCCACCCACAAACATGTCCCTTTCTCAACAGAATATGATAGAAAAGAAAGATAAGCCCCAGGTCTGATATCTAAAGGTTCCCAAGAGAAATAACTGCCCTTTCTCAACTAACTCTAAAGTTATCTCCCTTTTAGCCTCATTAGTTACAGTAGTTTCTTATTGCTATAGTCTCAGTGCTGGTCCACAGCTATAATAAAGTTAATATATAATAATAGCTGTCTTGAGAATGATATTAGTGATATTTTCACATATTCAAGTGCTACTGAGTCATCAGTGACAGCAGCTTCTCGAATTAGCAGATGGTGGCTCCCTCAGAAAACATGTTTTCCTGCCTTCCCTCAGTTTCTTCCCTGCCTGAGCAGTGCTAACTAGGTAGGAGCATCTGTTGATGTAATAGTTCCCGTTAAACTCCATCTGCCTGCCAGATCCGAAGATGTTCAGACTATGGGATATATATAAGGTACAAAAGGTATAATTGGAATGTTGCTGTATCACAAACTGGAGTTGGTTTATGTAAACCCTATTGCTGGGCAGCTCTAAGAAGCAGCAATAAGGGATGTAGTGAGTAGAGGGATGACGTGCAGCGATTGACTTTGCTCCCCAGGTTGTTCTTTGCATCATGCAGTGCAAAATGTACATTCTTGCCTTATCTGAAGCCACTTTCTTGCACGTTGGGCTCATGGAATTGTTTGTTATGGCCTAATCCTGGCCATACCCTGTTCTGGAATCTGGAACCCTTTAGCTGGCGTGGCTGCCCTAGAGGAGGCTTTGTAGGACTGAGGCTGTTGAACTCCCCTAGCAGGAGGCTGGACCCTCACTGTGGCCACTGGCCATCACCCCAGCAGTTGGCTGGGCCAGCCACCAGGTGTCAACGTTCTTCTGCACAGAGGTGGCCTCCTCCTCCTCCTCATCCTTCCCTTCCTCCTTATCCTCCTCCTCCCCAGCATCTTCTCTCCAGAGAGATGCTCATTTTCTTTCCCTGGGATAACCACATGGGTTCCCAGCTGTGCTGTTTTGTGATGAACGGAGTGATTTCGAGAACTCAGCTCCACTAGAACAGGGTGCAGAGGAGGTCTCTGTGCTGCCCCATGGGTGGCAGCATCTCCTGCCTGCCCTGGTGACATCTGCCCCCCCGGGCCATGCTGGTGCAGGGCAGGAGGCAGTGGGGAAGGTGGCACAGTGAGGTCCGGGCTGGAATGAAGCTGCAGATATGGAGCTGTGGCATTAGGCACGTGCTGGGGGGAGCAATGGGTGAGTGGGAGCACTATCTCCAAGGCAGAGGTGTCTTGGAGGTGAGGGGATGAGATACCCAGGCCTGGAGCAGTGGGTTAGCCCCATGGACAATGTGATGATGCCCAGGACATGGCCGTAATCTCCCCGAGCAGCCTGTGTTGAGCACAATCTAATCAGGGCTGTAGGAGGTTGGTGGGAGCCACCGTTGTCACCAGTGACAGCAGCGATGGATGGTGCTCAGCCCTCACACTGCGCTGGCTTTATGGGGAGAGAACCAGATGGGGGGGAGCCGGTGCCCACCTCACATCCCATAGGGAATAACTGTCACCAGGGGACCCCTTCCAGCAGATCACTCTCCATATCTGCTGCTGACTGAGGCTGACAAGTGACCAGCCTGGCAGAGCAGCTCAGTTCCCTTTTCCCAAGTATTCCTCATAGCAGGAGGAGCAGATGGGCCAAGAGTGACGGTGCACCAGGGGCCCTATGACATGCACAGGGTCCGTCCCTGCTCCTGCAGCTGAAAGGATTTACTCAACTGCACACAAAGGTTTTCTATCGTGAGAAGATTGTGTTAGATTGTGCCTAAAATGAAGTTTAAGTGTTGCAAATGTAACTCCTCTCCTTGTCTGGTTTCATTCCAGCCCTGAGAGAAGGTGCCCTGTGGAAACTCCACCTACAGCTCCTAGAGGAAGTGCCTAACGAGGCCACTTGGCAGTGAGTAAACCCGGAGTACTGGCTGTGGCATGACACTTGATGGATATCACACTAAAAACCATCTCCCAGCCTCGGCTCTGCCCTTCTGCTCCCAGTGTAAGTGCAGGTGAGCACACAGCCTTGGAGTAGCTGTTGACAGCACCATCTGCAACAGGCTAATGGCTCATTCATTAAGCAGTGGGAGCCGGCACAGCCCCGGCCTCATCAGATACTGTCTGATGAATAATTCACAGATAATGCTCCTGTACTTGAATAAATGTCAGGAGAAGGAAGGAGCCCGGGCACACACACGGCAGGGAACAAAGCAGACATCCTTCAATGTCCCAGCCTGATGAGCTCTGTTCCAGGGGATGTTAATCACGCAGGTGGCTGGTGCGTGCGGAGGAAGCTGATGGCCCACACTTGGGAGGTGTTAGAGAGCAGGAAAGACCAGAGTGCTCACGGGAGAACCCTCATCCTGCAGTCTGCATGTGGTCCTGTGTGGAACTCACTGCTGATGCAGGTGGAGGCTGAGTGTGTGAAACCCCAGCTCCAGGCCTGGCCTTCTGCAGTGCTGTTCGTGCTTGGATCGGGGTGTGACAGGACAAGGGACAAGGGCTTTCAACTAAAGGAGGTAAGGAATAATTAAGCCCTGCCAAATCCTCCTGGCTTTGTGTTCTGTCTGAACTCAGCATCTCTTCTACAGGCGGTGAAGAATCTGAGCCTCTTGTTGTTCAAGACATGACCCTATCCTGGGTTTTCCAGCACTCGCATCCCGAGAGTTAGAAGGTTTGTCACTCTTCCTGCTCTTTGGGCATTGCACGTGTTCACTTTGTAGTTAGAGCTTCTCTCCTGCAGATGGACAACAACCAGAGTTATCAGCTTCTGTGTAGCCACCAGCCCTTGTCCCATGCATTCTTTACACGTAGGGAGAACTGCCTGTGGTGGAAGTGTGTTTGCTGGAGGCACAGATGATGCAAAGTTAGGATGTGAGCACTGTCTGCCCCACAGAGACTGCCCTAACATTGAATTCTTACATCCTCCCCTGCCCTGACACTACATCCATTTATCTTGGATTGTATCTATCTACTCCTTATGCTCTCTTCCTGTCCTCCTCTTCCTCCTGTTTCTCTGACAGATGGTCTTCAAAGCCAGTTATAACAGGGAGAAGAGGCCAAGGAAGCTGTTTCACTACCCACCACACTTAACACCAACTTGTAAATCATACTTATTACATAGTAAGACCTCTCTCATCAGACCAGAGCTTACATTTGAAGGCTTAGGGGTTAGTATACATGGGCTTCACACGTTTCCTGTCACCTATTACTGGCAATGCCTCTCTTTCTGAGCTGCTGTGGCAGCCTCAGCACAGACCAGTGCCACGTGTGGGCATGAGGTGGGCTTTAATGCACCCCCAAAGGGGAGTTTGGCAAATGGCAGATTAGATCCAGGCATCTGGAGTGAAGATTCAGTGAGTTTTAACCCCTTGGCCATGGATCAGAGCTCTGGAGCCTCCCAGATGGCCACATCCAGCACCTCCAGAAGCACATGGCATGACAAACTCGGGTCTCAATGTGCTACTGGGCCAGGAGCTGTCTTAACTGGATAGACTGGTAACTTGGAGTCTGCAGATGTGGCTGCAGGTTGGTGCGTGTCTCATCTATTTGCTTACTCAATGACACTTCCCAGTCAAAATCATCCCAGATTTCATTTGACTCAACAGTAGTGAAGGTTTATTTAGAGCCTGGCTGTAGATTTCTCCCTGCCAAGGTCCTTATCTCATATGAGATCCCTTTCTTTTAATACATCTCCTCTTTCTAAAAGCAATCCTGGAGCTTTTAGTTCGAAATACAATGGGAGACTTCTTTTAATAACCAGGAGAGGAAATTGGGGTTGTTTTGCCAAGGAAATATCTAGAGAACAGTAATAGGAGTCTCTGCAAAGGGGAGGTTGAGTCGTAAGCTGGATTCTTAATCCTGAATGTTTAAATATAGTGGTTAAAGGCCCATTGCATTCCAAACAGTTAAAGTATTCTGCAACAAGAAACAGGCTTTGCTCTGCTCTTGTGAGTATGATGATGCAGGAAATGTGAAGGTGGAAACCTAAAACAGCACCTGAAGTTAAATAATGAAGCAGTAACTATAGCACCAGTCATTTCCTCACCACTGGTTCTATGCATTACACAGCACAGTGTCTGTGGGGGAGAGAATGGGACCTCTCTTTTGGACACTCATCATCTGAAACAGAAGAGCAAGTCCCAGTCTAGCCTGGTTTGTCAGCTCTGTGCTGCTACAGAAGTTACGTCCCTGCACAGCCCCAGCTGCAGAGACAGGATAAAGTGAGGGGCTCCAGTTCCTACCCCTGGCAACGCTGGAGTAACCTAAAACCACCCACTGCCTTCACTGAAACAGCTTTACCTGCAGTCACAACACTCTTGAGATGACTTAAGGACTAAACCTCAGGTCAAAGATGCAAGGTCAACATGTAAGAACCTGCTGAAGCCTCACCAAGCAGAAGTGCCGCGTGGCACTTGTGTGCTCCTTTGTGTGTGTTGAACTGAAAGCCAGGGGAGCAGAGCTGTCAGCCCGCCTCCACTTGGAAATCATACTTATGTTTTGAAAGTCAAATCCTGGGGGTGACAGACTTCCTGCCACGGAGATGTCAAGGACACCTGCCTGGAACCTCAGGCTGTCTGCGCAGGGCCTTCCTGCCATGGATCAACTGTGAAAGCAATTAACATTTCAGATCCCAATGCCAGAGCAGCAGTAGCAGCTGCCATCATCTTTACACCATCGTGCAAACCGGCCGCAGACGCAGTGTAAGGAGCAGGCTCCACGTTTTGCTTTCCTTGGTCAAATTGGTTTATTAGTTAACTGTGAAGAAACAGGGTGTCACAAACACAATGGCCTAATTCTACATGGCACTTGCAGGATGAGCCTCAGGCTTGTGCAGGATGAGTTTCATGGCCCTTCTGTAATATTAGAACTAGCGCACAACACGGATCCATTTCTTTGTTATGTGAATAAATAGCGAAATCAATGTGTTCTATTCAAACCCTATGAAGTTGTCAGACTCACTGACTGCCAGGCTGGCAATGGAGCAGTTTGCTGTTGGTTTGGATGATCAGAACAAGCTGGGATGTGCACCTGGGAAATCCTGGGTGCGAGCAGCAGGGCGGGAGCCCCATCCATCAGTGGCTGTGAGCTCAGGTCCTGCTGCAGCATCCCCCCATAGGGACCTGTGCTGCTGATGCTGCAATAGGCCTTTGGGACTTCACTGCCTGACCTCTGGCCTTGGAAGAGATTGTCATAAACCAGCGTTATTTCAACCAGAATATATAGTTATTGTCTCTATAGTTATTGACTATATAGTCTATATTGTCTGTAAAGTCTGTAAAAGCCAGGCTGATAGGATAAACCAGAGATGGGTGTTGTGTATTTAAAGCCTTTCATATGATCCAATAAAGTGATTCACACGCAGAACTTCACATTCTGCTGCTCACTTGTAGAATATTCTATGGCAGAAAGGGGGAAATTTCATATTAGAATGTGTAACAAAGGCATTAACGCCAGGTTGCTCCGCAGCAAACAGACCCTATTGGAGATGCAGCTGCCGAAACCACCGAACTCCCTCGCGGAGGCCGGCCAGGCTCGGTTCAGGACGGGGTCCCAGGCTGTGGTTGGGCAGGGCCCCGGGCGGCTCCTAGCCCTGAGGCGGTGATGGGGCCGGTGACCGGACCCGCGGCCCGCACCGCGCCGTCACCCCTGCACCGGCGCGGCCGGACTCTGCGCGCCCCGACCCGCCGCGTGCGGAGCTGCGCCGGGGCTGGAACGCGGGAGGTGGCTCCGTGGCGTTCCTGCCCCTTGCCGGCTGAGGCACCGGCACCGGGGCCCAGCGGCGCCGCGGCAGGCCCGGGGCGCGCAGGCAAAGCGGGACCCACTGACGCCGCCGGGAAGGCGCTGAGGGCCTCGCGGCTCCGGGCAGGGCAGGGCCTGCCACGTCCGTGCCCCATCCCTGCCGCAGGGCCGCAGTGAAGGCCCGGGCCAGGGGTCGGACCGGGCCCGCGCCCAGAGCCCTCCGGCACCGCTCGCTCCCTGCTGGGGCGGGCTCCCGCGGCCGCCTGGGTTCGGAGCGGGGATTTCCCCCCCCCCCGGGTGCCGGGAGGCCGCGACCTGCCCGGCCCGGCCGCGGCTGCCCGCGGAGCGCTCGGCGGCAGCGCAGCCTCCCCGCCCCCGGCACACTCCAGGGAGCCGTTTCACACGGAATCACACGGGAGCGTCTCCCCCATCTGTGCAGCCGAGGCACCCCCACCCCCACGGCTCCTCATCCCGGCAGAGCCTCTGCCATTATGTTCCACCAGCTCTTAGCCAGGCCGCGCCGCAGGCGGCCGAGGCAGCGCGGGCCGTAGCCATGCCCGCCTGAGGCGCCGGCCGGGCCGCGGGGCCGCAGCAGGTGTGTTTGCATGGGGTCGAGCTTGCATGCGGTGGGGATCGCCGTCCTCCGGCCCCGCGCCCGGCTCCCGCGCCGCCGGCGCGCAGGCCCCGCGCCGCGGGCAGGCTCCGGGTAGCGGCCTGCCGGGCCTGCTCGGCGCGGCGCGGTTCGGGCCGCTCCGAGGCCGGGGCGCTGCGAGGGCTGCGGCCGCCGGAGCCCCGCGGCCACCCGAGCGCCGGCGCTGCCAGGGCCGGCGGCCTCGGGCCGGCTCGGCGGGGATCGCTCGGCCGTGGCCGCCTTCCCACGCCCGGCCGCTCTCCCCGCCGCCAGAGGGGCCGCGGCCTCCTCTCCCCGGGCATCCCCCGCGCGTGGCGGGGTCCGCTCCGCCGGGCCGGGCTCGGCAGCGCCCGCTCGGGTAGGGCCGACCCCGGGCCGGGGAGCGAAGCGGGCCCGGCGTGGGGGGGGGCCGCGAGCGCCGCGCTAAGGGGAGGGGGCCGCGGTCCGGCAGCGAGGTGCCCGGGGCCACGGCGGCCCGCAGAGGCGGGAGCAGCCCACCCGGGCTGCGGGGCTGAGGGAGGGCCGGCTGCAGCCGCGGTGCGGGGAAGACAGGGCTGAGGCAGCGGAAGAACATGGTCGTTTTCCCCAGAATGGGGTGGGGATGAGGGATGTGGAGAAAGTGCCAGATCCGAGCTCTCTCCGCAGGGGAAGGGGGGGTGAAGGGTTGTGCCCGAGACCTCTGCTAACAGTTACAGGTGCAGCCCGCAGAGCAGAGGGGCTGCTGGTGTCGCCTGGCGTGGCCGCTGGCTGCAGGGGAGCCTTGCCGAGGAGCCACCGCGGCACATCCCGGGAGGATGGGGCCTGGCGCGTAGGAGGAGGTGGTCACTGGTGTTACCAGTGCCGGGGTGAGTAGCCGAGGAGCAGCGGGGAGCACAACGACTGGGGCTGGGGTGACTGTCGGCCTGCAGGAGGAAGGCCCTGGGTGGCACAGGAGAAGTGGGGAGTGGGCTCGGAGCACGGCTGCCACGGGCAGAGGTGGGCGCAGAGCCCTGCTCTAGAGGGACCCGGGCACCGCAGGGAGCCGCGGCCCTGGTGCGGAGCTGCCCCGGAGCGGATGGGAGCGGGCAGCCGGAGCAGGGCCGCAGCCATCTTGCGGGACGGGAGCGGCGCAGGCTGCAGAGCTCGGCCCCGGCCTCCCGCAGCCGGGCTGGGCAGGGGGCCGCGGCCGGGCGAGGGCTCCGCAGCCCGCTGCTGCTCCCCGGGGCCTCGGGGGCGGCCGCACAGCAGAGAAGAGAAAGCCCTGAGCTCAGCAGCCAGCGCGGCGCTGCGAGGAGGGGGCAGCGGAGCTCCTGCAGGCATCTTGCTGCTGCGGAAATGTGTTTCTTGCGGGGAGGGAGGCGCGTGTGTGGGTAACCCCTGCAGCAGCGCTGTGCAGAGGAGACAAAATGCCATTCGAGCGGCCCCCGAGGCAGCGAGGAGCGGGGCGGGCGGGAGGGGACCGTGTGCGGCCACCCCACGGCCGCAGGCACAGGGCAGATGTGCCGGGGGCAGCGGTGCTGCGGGAGCCGAGCGGGGCTGCCGGTGCTGTGGCCGAGCCTGCCTGGCGCTGCAGAGAGCTCCTGTGCGGGGTTTGGCTGCGGTCTCTTTGTTAGCTACAGACAGGCACGCACACACGCTCAGCTTTGAGCCGGGTTGTGGGAGGTAAGTGGGGAGGAGAGGAAGGGAGCGTGTGGGGCGGCCGTGGGGCGCAGGGGCCGCGTGTGGGGCGCAGGGCGAGGGGCCAGCGCGGCCCCGCAGCCCCAGCAGGGAGAGCCCCGCCATTCCAGGGACTTGCTGGCAACTCCGCGAGGGTTGCCATAGCTTTTTATGTAGGGTGACCAGAACCGGCTGGAACTGGTTTGAGGCAGATCAGCTCCTGAACACAATGCAGTCACTGAGCTACTACAGTGGGATAGCTTCCTCCCTTCATGGCAGCCAAAAGCAGAGGAGCTTGCAGAAAGATACCATCCCAAACCAGTATGTGAATGCACACTTTAGACACACAGCACTGGTATGTGGCTAATAGAGGCATAAAGGGTTCTGTATGTAAATGTACATATTTGCAGTAACTGAGATGACTTTGGCTTTTCGTGCCTTTTTATGCTTAAGGAATGGGCAAGAGCTGAGATTTATGACCCTTATTAAAATACTTGTGCTTTGCAAGGGTGGGACACTGGTTATGCAGACTTATTTTAAAGCTGAGCTGAATAAACCGGCTTGAATGACTTGTAATTGTAGCAATGCTTGTGACTGAAGAATGCTGTTTGCATGCTCTTTTCTTTACAGGGTGCTGTCTTGTGCTTTGCTTCTTTGGGAGACGTTAAGGGGGGGTGGGGGGTGCTGTGCCTTTCTGTAGGGCCAGAAGGAAACAGTGTTGTGAAATTGTGCAGAAGGCATTGCAGAGGTGCTGTAAGGCGTACTCGCTTTCCTTTTTGTCTCTTTCTTTCCCTTGTAGGCCTATTGATTGGGGCTGCCTTTAACCCTTTCATATTTGCAGAGGTAATGCGTCTGTGGCAGTCACTGAGCATTGGCTAAAAACCTTTCAAAGGTCAAGGTTCACAAGGTGAGCTGTGCTGTTTGGGTGTGAATGGAACAATAGCATGAAGGTACATGTATGTGCAAAGCGAATCTGGCTCCTGGCTGCACACATCAGTAAGGAGACAATTGTTTAAGTGTTACTAAAGAAATGCTATTAACGTCCTCCAGCTTTAATAGGATTAAAGCTATTATTTGTAAGACTTACTGATATCTTGGGCTAAATGCAGTGTTTGAATTGCAATATCTTGTCTCCAGCTATACGTTTTTATAACAATGTGGGGATAGGGAACAGGCCTCTGAGTGACAATCAGAAATTGTGGAGCACATGGCACTGAACTGTCTGTGCTGCGTTACAGCAGTCAGAATGTGCTCTCTGCTTATTTAAAGGTTGCTTGTTTGGCCAAATCTGAGTAGCCCAATACTGGCTTCTGAATTCAGGTCTTCAGTGTTAAATGTGTGCTTAATATAGCTACATAGAAAAAAACCCACGTATGAAATGAATAGTATGGATGGTGTTTCTTAAGCTGTTGTAACCAGGGAGGATTTTGCAGGAGCCAAGTGGAAAGATGTATTCAGAGGGTTGATGGAGCTCCAGCGGGTTATTAGCAGCATGAATTATAACGTTGTGCAGTAATGAAATCAGCCTGGGAAGCCGGCTGGGCAGTGCAGCAGCTCCTGGGGGTGGCTGCTTTTAACTCAAAGCAATGGATAATGGAGAGGGTATTTTTTCCCCTCTCATTTGAAAAATAGATGTGTACTTAGATTGGAGCCGGCGTTTGGGTCTTGTGGTGGAAGCTGAAGGGTTCAGAGACAGGGAGAGGGGGAGAGGGAAGCAAGCAGTGATGAATCTAGCAAAGGGAAGAACAAAGGCTGTTAGGGCTTACACATTGGAACACTAAACGTTTTGCCTTGGGGATTCTTTTGCTAGAGCTGCTACTTCCTATAACAGGAAATCAGCAGCTCTAGAATCTGAACCAGGATGATTTTTAAGAGACCTGACCAGTCCTGCCTGTGCTGGCTCCAAGCAAGATAAATATGGAGGCAATCCACTGAAAATGCTCTGTCCTAGTGGGAAATGAGGGTCTTTGCTAAAGCAGACAGGCTTAAAAGCCTTGGGAGGTTGTAGATCTTGGGTAAGTTGTGTGGAGGCTGGTGATAGGCAGGGTGCCTGCACCAGGGAGTGACAATACCAGGGAACCTTTTCCTTTCTGACTGCAGTAGATTACGTAAGGTATTGAGGTATTAATTGTGGCAGAGTGAAAATAGCATGCTAATGTTCAGCCTGGAATGATGGTTTGATGGGGTTTAATGCAGCTGCAATGGGTTGTTTCTCAGATGTGATGGGGCAGTAAATAGCTTGTGTGGTGGAGCAAAATGCTGCACAGATCACTGTGCAGATGATTTCTGCTCATCTTATTCATAAGAGGGATGCAGAGGTTCTATATTTGCCTGTAGACATCTGGCAAAATGATGCTTGCAAACCTGAATTCTTGTTGCATGATAGGAATAGTATCTATTGCTAATGATGATGCATGTTCTTTTCCAAGTGTCAGCTAAAATTCCTATGCTCCATGAGAGCACCTTTTAGGTTGATTTTTCTTCCTAAGCAGTGTTAAAAGTGTATGTTCTTGAAATGTGACAAAATTCAGCGTATCTGTTTTGATTGGGTTTTTGAGCACGGGCTGTCCTCTGAATCCTGATTCTGAGCAAAGGAGCTTTTGAATGGCAGAGATTTCTGCAGGCTGTAAGATGAGAAACCCGAATAGATGCTGGAGCCTGCAGTGGTGGTGGTGAGTTTTGTTTGTTTAGTCTCATGGTATTTGTAAATGCTCTTCACCAGGAGGTTCTGATTTGCACCAGTTCCAGCAGAAAATGCTGCTTCCTGCTGGAGGGCTGCTCCTCTGCATCGGCAATCGTGATCTCTCTTTGCATTGAGCCTTGTCTCAGGTAGCTCATCTTGGGAAGAAGGGGGATGATTTATCAAGTTCCAAGGCTCTTTTGAATGAATTAACTAACTTTGCTTTACTTACAAGTATCAATATGTGTTAAAACATAAATATGCATACAGATTGCTGGCAGTGGATGTTTAAAAGGAAAACAAAATGTGACCCTAATGTTTTAGGGCCTGTTTGTTGCTAGTGGTGCACAGGAGGGCCCTGCCTGACTTGGTGTGCTCTCACCGTGATTGTCTGTGGCTGCTTCATGCTGGTTTTGGGCAAGAATAGCCACCCACTTAACCAAAGTCCATTAAAGGAAATAGGCAGGAAGCAAGTGCTCTTTAGAATGTGATTCACATTTGTGTTAAATTGGGAATCTCAACGTTCCGTTCATTACTGTTGTACATCTGAATTATTCATGCATTACTGTCCTGCCCATTTTACATACAGAAGTACAAAATGAAGCCATTTTTGTCATTCCTTTTGAGTAGAGTGCAAAAGGGATGGTTTGGGGGTTTACCTGCTTGTCATGAATTCATCTCCATGTTAGGAAGAATCCAGGAAGTTGTTAGGCCCAACACCTTAACTGGATCTCTTGACAAGTACAGGCTGTTTCATTTGGCCAGCTCTAGATAGAGCTGGTCAGTTCAGCTCCATGTGGTGTGGGAAAGGAGATGCCTTGCTCACTGTTGAAATACCCCTATTCTTTTTGCCAGCCGAAGGCTGGTAATAGTGAGCTTTGATCCAGTTGCATGTGGTTCTCTTTAGACTGTGCGGGAGGTAGTTCAGTGGTGGTGTGGGAAGAGCAAATGGACAGGCTTCAGAAGATATCCCTTCTCCTCTCAGCCTGTTTTTTCCTGCCCAAAGAGAACTTGAGATACCCATGTTGCAAAAAACTAAGGAAGTTACAAAATGGAGGAGTTAAAATACAAAATGAGGCTTCTGAGGAGTCATGAACTACAAGAAATTCTATTTTGGCTGTCAAAAACCCCATGGAAGATCGCTTAAGAAAGCAAATTCACAGGAACTGTCTTTACTTAATGATACCTATTGCAGAGACAGCCTTATAAACCACCACCACTACTGAGCTTTGTGTAGCTGCTTACCCTGTCCCAGATCCAAGGTGGTGTGTCTGCCCATGGCATGAGCTGGGATCGTGCTCTGGATCAGCAGTTGTGGCCCATGGTTTGATGAGCTTCCACTGGATGGTGCACTCCAGAAACACGTTTGGATGTTGTCACGAGTGGGTGGGAATGGAAGTGAATGTGAGTAGGTCTGAATGCTGGTTACTGCTTTAAATACTTCCTGTGAGGGTGGTGGAACACGGGAACCTGTTGCCTTGAGAGGTTTTGGGGTCTCCATCTTTGGCAACACTCAGAACATGATGTCCTAAGGGTCCTGCG
Organism: Strigops habroptila; assembly: GCF_004027225.2. Classification (NCBI taxonomy): domain Eukaryota; kingdom Metazoa; phylum Chordata; class Aves; order Psittaciformes; family Psittacidae; genus Strigops; species Strigops habroptila. Next base: position 101,747,606 of record NC_044302.2, read on the forward strand.
TTGAGCAGAGATGTTGGGGTTCAGAGCTCCCTGTTCTCAGGTTCTGTGAAATGCCTGTTGGAAACCGTTTTGGTTTGGAGTTCCCTTTTCTTTCTAAGGCAGATAAGGTGGTTAATGTTGAAATAGCAGATACATTTTAACTGTAAAACACCCCATACTAAGCCAAGATGAGGACTGGCGTGACCGTATTTATCCTATGGATGGTCAGTGAGGCCTTTATCCTACAAAATCAAAATGCTTTCTATTAGGAAGGGAATCCCTATTATTCCTGGAAGCAGGAATCTTAGTTTTGCACCAGTAACCAATTGTGGAAGCTTGATAAGGGAAAGGGAACCCGTATGTCATGTGAACATGACAGGCATTGCTGATTGTGGTTAAAGTGGCCTCGTGCATATCCTCCTGCCTGCTGAGCATTTAAACCACAGCAGGTTGTGATTTGAGATGTGGTTCTCATTTCCTGAGGCAGGTTTGGAGGGTGCGGCAGCAGATAGCTTCTGTCTGGCTTTCACATATTAGCTGTCAAAGTAAATAATCAGAAGTATTAGTCAGTCATCATTACTAATATATCTTGAATAACTAATGAAGTGCTCCTAAGCTGTGCATTAGGCTGCTGTTTGCCTAATGCTTGGATGTATATTACTGTAATTCTAATTTAATCACTTAAGTCTTCTCTACCTGATGAGATTTCTTGGCATAACAATACAGAAACTTCATTAAAAACTGCTTTTATGCTGGTTAAGCTGGGATTGCTCCCTTTGTAGGCATTTTCTTCCAGAATGAGCACCATGTTATTTAGGAATCAGTACTCATGTTTGGAAGTGGAGTATTTACTGGATTATCAGAATTTAGTCTTGGAATACTGCATCTAACTGGGAATTCCTACCAGTTTAACTGTAACAGTTGTTATCTATGGTTCTACCAGGAGTATTCTTCCAGAATCGAGACATACCCATCGAGACACTGGAAAGTGGTGGCTCAATGCTCATGTTTTCATAGTCCTGAAAAGAACAGTGGGAAATGCCTGTAACAAGAAGTAGCTGCTGTAGGAAAACAGGATTTCAAAATGGTTTCTGAGACCCCTGATAACAGGACAGAAGCTCTCAGATACATGACATTTTATGGTGTTTTCCACTTTTTGCTGGAGATCAGCCTCTTAAAGTCTTTGAATACATCCTTAGGCTTTCCAGCTAAGCAGCCAGGGTGTGAAGGCCCCAAAAAGGTTGACAACAACTGAACTGTTTCTCATGGTATAGCAACAAATTCCTGCCCTGCTTTCTGCTTCTACTGCCAGTAGAGAGTTCTCATGGACTGGGTCTTGTTTTGATGTCATTACCCAAGTGAGTGCTTCACTGGAACGTGTTACCAGATGAGCTGGAAGAAAAGGGCTGCCTGGGAAAAGACAGGCAGTGAAAACCTGTGCCATTTTCTGCATGCTGTTCATGGGAAGCGCTTATTCCAGGAGATGTGTTTCCAAAGAAAGAAGGATGTAGGAAGTCCTGCACACGTGCTTTGAACAAAGCATGGACACAAACAAAACAATCTTGGTTTATCCTCCAGAACTTAATTCACACCTCAGTTTCAGTAAGACATTGATGCACACATAGGGGTGGATGTTGTCGCCAAAGAGATTAATGGAAATCATAAAGTGTATCCAGACTCTGCTGGTTATAGAAACTAAAGCTGAAAACAGTTCTGGTTTGGACAAAGATCGGCGGTCGTTCAGGTTGTTTCTTTACATCTAGTTTTGTTGTTCAGGCTGAGGAACGTCTCTTTGGTTACACACCTTGTGGGCTATTTCTCAGTCCAGTGCTGACAATCATCCTAATAGCAGCCCTGTGATGCTGGGTCTTCCACCTCTGTGTGTCTCTGGAGACACTGAGCTTTATTCTCAGCACTTTTCAAAGCAATTCTCAAAGAAATTCCAGTTCCTGGATAATGGCTGTTTCTGAGGGAACCAGGAACTTGCCTCATTTCCTGTTCTGGAGGCATCACGTTGGCCCAGAGAAGGAATAGGCTAACAGCTTGTCTGGCAGCCAGGGAATCAGTTGATTCTGATCTTGGATAAGAGGCGGAGTTTTATCCCTAAAGGAAGGAGTTCCTGAAAGGTTTTCAGAGGAAAAAAAGGGAGGAGTGTGGCTTCAGAAGCCACATTGTGGCAGTTGTGATGGAAACATAGTTTATATACTGCACCTTCAAATGATACACTACAATAGTGAGGAAGAGATGAATAAATGCCCAGGTTAAAACTTTGCTTACTTGTTTGTCAAGACTGGCCATGGCTTTTGTCCATCCTTGTTTAACTTGAGCGGCTTTAAATGTTTGAAGAACAGGATTGATTCTTCATAAGGGCAGCAGTAATTCTGGGTGCCTGTGGAGAAGAAACCATTCCCTTCTCATGCTCTGTTGGAGCATGGGAGTTGTTCCTTCTGCAGACACCTGAAAGGCAGTTGCAGCTTCACGCAGTGTGCTCCTGAGGATGGATTTATGCCCTCAGCTCTGCAGGCCCCTCAGTTCTTTTGAGATACTTTCCCAGTGTGGAATTAGTCTGAGTTGCTCAGTAAAGGACAAATGTAGCTCCTCTGCCATGCTCTGACACAGTATTTCATCCAGGTACATTTAAGTGGGCCTTTACTTCATTCACTTTTCTTGCTAAATGTTAACTAAACTCCAGTGTATGTAATTAGAGGGAGGTTTAGACCAGGAAGACTTTTGAGTTCTTTCTGAGGGTGTATTGTATAAAAAGACACCTATGGACAGATGTACAGTCAGTGCAAATAACCAGTATCTCAAACCATGAAACACTGTGTCAGTTAAGGCTTTGTGTAGTTTTACATGGATTTGGTAGGCTTTGGTCTCTGGAATCTTTTCCATCTAATTCTTACAGGAACTTCCTTTGTGATTTTGCTGTTATGTGTGTATGTATTTCAGTGTTTAGGAGTCAGACAAAGCAACAAAGCCATTAAGTGGATTGTGAACAGTTTTCAGAACCATTATCTATTTATTTGAAGGTACTATACGAAATGTCTGTGTGTATTCCAGTATCCTGGAGAAATATTCCTCAGTTGCCTTTCTTGGAGCCCAGAATGACTCCCAGGTCATACATGAATACGTAAGACTTGCAGATTTTTGTCAAGCAAAGGGGTTGTGCCAGTTTAATAAACTGTTTCCTCCTGAGTAGCAGTTAGTGCTGCCCCAGTTGATATCTATAAAAATATGTATTTAAACTTGTATGCATTTGGATTAGTTTTCCTTAGCACTGTTACAGCTGAACTCAACAGCCAGTAGTTTCTCTCCAGAGCTCAAGATAATGGGCTGAGAGGAGGAGAATGAAGTGAGCTGCTGAAGCTGTAGGATGTACCTCCATTGGCAAGCGGCTTCCAAGAGACCTTCTGCCATGGGGCATGTAGCTTCTTGCTACTATTAGCTTGACCTAATATGAGGAACTTGGAGAGCGTCGTTGCAGGTAGTAACACCGTGGTTCTCTGATGGCTTGTGTTACCTGATACTGGAGACAGAGTGTTGAGCTATACAATAATGTTTTCCAGTCCTTTAGGGTGATACCAAGGCAGGAGGACAGACAGGATGCTTTCTAAACTGAACTTTCTAACATTAACACTCACTGGTTAAGTATCTTTTTATATTGAATATTACCTCTGGCCTGATGATGATTACTGAACAGAAAGAACAGGATCTGGAAAATGTCATTTGCAAGAGGAAAGAAAACCCTAAAGATCTGATGTTGGTTACCCTAAAAAGGAGAAGTTTGAAGGGAGATAACGGTCTTGGAGTAAAATGCTGTTGCAAAGAGGACAGGTGAATAGAACCACATGTAGTTTGTTCAGATTGCACTAAGAAAGATTCACATTATGCAGGAGGAAACATGGAACAGTGAAAATTGTGAATGACTGGAGTAAATTACATTGGAGGTTGGAGAATCTGTTACGGGAGGTCCTTAAAGTAGGTGAGACCTGTCAGGAGTAGTGTGCAGATCCTTCATTGGAGCTGCTGAAAAAGACTACTGTGAACACAGGGAGACACTTACTCCATAGTTCTTGTAAATCAATTTAACTTACAGAAAAGAGTACAACAGTCTTAAACTATTAGTAAAAACACATTTGTTACCATCTTCAGGAAGGCTCATGAGGTTGATAATGCAAATGTCAAGGAAAATCTAGACTTAGGAGGAATTGTGCCTCATGTTATTTTCCTGAAGTCTGGGAATCTTCCTGTAGTCATTGTGGATGTGGAGAGGCAGGAGAGGAGGCAGGAAGAAAGTCACTGAAGAGAAATCTGTGCTAGAATGAAATGACTCTGATAGAGTCTGTGAAGTCAGGGGCTTACTGTAGCTGTGCTCTAATGATGTGACTGTGCCCTGGCACCAGAACACTGTTCTGTGATGTATCATTTCTGACAATATTACTTCAGAAGTGAAATAATACCTTTCTGCATGGCCTATGTGATCATATGCTGATTTGGTATAAGACTCTGCTCTTAGAGCTTCACATACTGAAGTGATGACTTTCTGCTTGTTTTACAGATTTGCTTACAATCAAATACATGACCATGGGGGATATGAAGACCCCAGATTTCGATGACCTTCTTGCAGCCTTTGACATACCAGACATGGTTGATCCAAAAGCAGCTATTGAATCTGGCCATGATGACCATGAAAGCCACATCAAACAGAATGCTCACACAGATGAAGATTCTCATGCCCCATCATCGTCTGACGTTGGTGTGAGTGTCATTGTGAAGAACGTGCGCACTATTGATTCTTCCGAAGGAGTGGACAAGGATGGGCACCATTCCACAGGCAATGGCTTGCACAATGGCTTTCTAACCTCATCGGCTCTTGATAGCTACAGTAAAGATGAAGGGAAGTCACTTAAAGATGATGGGTCAGCTTCTGAGACTACACTGAAGGATTCAGCTTTCAACCAGTTTAGCCCCATATCAAGTGCTGAAGAATTTGATGATGATGAAAAGATTGAGGTGGATGACCCCCCAGATAAAGAGGAGATGCGGGCAAGCTTCAGAGCAAATGTCCTGGCAGGATCTATATCTCAGCAGGAATATGACAAACTAAAGGCACTTGGAGGGGAGAACTTGATTAAATCTGGAATCTCAGTTTCAAGTAGTCTAGATAAAAGTAAAGCTGCTAAACGAGAGGCAGAGACAAACTCCATGAACTTAAGTGTCTATGAGCCTTTTAAAGCTCGCAAACCAGAGGACAAACTGCTAAAAGACAGTTCTGAGAAGCTGCTTGAAAACAGGGTACTTGATGGAAAACTGAGTGCTGAAAAAGGCGAAGCAAATCTTGCCAGCATTTCACAGTCCAAAGCAAAGTCATCAGCAAAGCTCTCTTCGTGCATTGCTGCGATTGCAGCACTGAGTGCTAAAAAGGCAGCTACAGATCCCAGCAAAGATTTACAGTCTAATTCAGGAGAATCTTCTCCTCTTCCAAAAGACATGAGTGAAAGTCCCCGGGCTGTTGAAAAATCACCTGAATCTCAGTGTCTCATTGATGGTGCTAAAAAGCCGTCCATCAAGCCACCTGACAGTCCCAGAAGTGTGTCCAGTGAGAACAGCAGCAAAGGGTCTCCCTCTTCTCCTGCAGGGTCAACACCAGCAATTCCTAAAGTTCGCATAAAAACCATCAAGACTTCTTCTGGGGAGATCAAGAGAACTGTTACTCGAGTGTTACCAGAGGTTGATCTGGACTCTGGTAAAAAGCCAGAGCAGAATGCTTCTCTGGTAACTTCCATGACATCTCTGCTGTCCTCGCCAACCTCTGCTGCTGTGCTTTCCTCTCCTCCTAGAGCTCCTCTCCAGTCCACAGTTGTCACCAATGCAGTTGCATCTGCAGAACTTGCACCAAAACAGGTCACTATCAAACCTGTGGCTACTGCCTTTCTCCCTGTTTCAGCAGTTAAAACAGCAGGTTCTCAAGTGATTAATTTGAAGCTTGCTAACAACACCACAGTGAAAGCCACTGTAATATCTGCTGCCTCGGTGCAGAGTGCCAGCAGCGCCATTATAAAAGCTGCCAACGCCATACAACAGCAGACTGTTGTGGTGCCAGCATCGAGCCTTGCCAGTGCTAAACTTGTGCCAAAGACAGTCCATCTTGCCAACCTTAACCTTCTGCCTCAAGGTGCTCAAACCACCTCTGAACTCCGCCAAGTGCTAACAAAACCTCAGCAGCAGATAAAGCAGGCAATAATTTCTGCAGCAGCCTCACAGCCTTCTAAGAAAGTGTCTCGAGTCCAGGTGGTGTCATCTCTACAAAGCTCCGTCGTGGAAGCGTTCAACAAGGTGCTGAGTAGTGTCAATCCTGTCCCAGTTTACATCCCAAACCTGAGCCCCCCTGCCAGTGCTGGAATAACGTTACCAACGCGAGGTTACAAGTGTCTGGAGTGTGGTGACTCCTTTGCTCTCGAGAAGAGCCTGACCCAGCACTATGACAGGAGGAGCGTGCGGATCGAGGTGACCTGTAACCATTGCACAAAGAACTTAGTTTTCTACAACAAGTGCAGTCTCCTTTCCCATGCCCGTGGCCACAAGGAGAAAGGAGTTGTAATGCAGTGTTCCCACCTCATCTTAAAACCAGTCCCAGCAGATCAGATGATAGCATCTCCTTCAAGCAATACAGCTGCATCCATGCTTCAAAGCCCCGGGGGGGTCAGCACACACACGGTCACCAAGGTCCAGCCTGGCTTGACGGGGACAGTGATCTCGGCCCCAGCAAGCACGCCTGTCATCCCAGCCATGCCCCTGGACGAAGACCCCTCGAAACTCTGTAGACATAGTCTAAAGTGTTTGGAGTGCAATGAAGTTTTCCAAGATGAGACATCTCTTGCAACTCATTTCCAGCAGGCTGCAGACACAAGTGGACAAGTAGAGTATCATACGTTTACATTCCAATGTTTCACCTCTAAGCCTAGGAGACTTCGGATATGGGTTTACTTTGATTTAGCTGTTATTTATCTGAACCTCCGTGATTAAAATGATAATGAAAACCACCCAACACCCTTGCAAGCACTTACATAGTGAATGTCAACACTGTTTAAGTAAGAGCTTTCTTAGATTTTTTTTTAGGCCCTGAAGTCTGAATTTACCCTGTGTAGTTTTGCTGACATTCAGCATTAGCTTTCTTGCAGCTGAACGTTATCATACTGGTCTTTACTAAGGATTTTTGGTGATTTTTTTCCTGTGCTTTGGAATGTGAGTATCCTGTGGAATCCACTTAATTGGCACCCTCACTAACAGCCCATCTCTTCAATCTGAGTGATAGATTGAAGCGATTCAGTCTGATTTGTCTTCAGTTTGTACTGGTTTCATCCACACTATGGCTGAGCCAGGCACTCCTCTTGCCTACAGGGACAGTGAAAAAATGGCACACAGACTCCTTTGACAGGAGATGCATGCTGTTTCCTCGGGTCCTTCTCAGACAGCAGTGACATGGGGTTCACTAACATGTATCTCTTGCTGTGTGACCATTTGTTTCTTTGTGTTGGCTTTCCTCTTACAATTACAAATGAGCCAAACTTACAAACCACCTTAAAATTCTTTACTAATGTCTATGGCCTAATCTGAAAGAGACACCTCATTCAATAAACGTTAATACAATCAGTGTGCAATGTATTTTGTAATGCTACAGGAGTTGAGCTTGTTTGTTCAATGATACACTTGGATTTCTGTTGGGGTGTGCCAATTAAAAGGGATTCTGGTGTGTTTCAAAGCAGTCACTTGAGCTTGGTGGTGCAGCTTCTTGCTGTGTGGAAGCTGAAGACCTGCAGACATGCTCAAACTGATAGAGACAGGAATGCCCCAGGCGCATTCCTGGGAATTGCATAGCAATTTGAAGTGCTGCAGTTAGGGAAAAATCCCCTTGTCATAGGAGCACATACAGGTTCCTGCCAGAATCTCTTCACTAAACTTCAGAGCTATTCTCTGGCCGTGAGGCAGTTGCACTGTGCCCACCACTACAGATAGTGAAGAGTGTGGAAATAATCTTGACTACGTGGATTATGTGGCTCTGCCTCAGTTCCTCCTTTACTAACTGGGCTGAAATTGCCTGGATCCACAGTGAAATGCCATGGGAGTGAATTTCTGTTTGTAAGATGCTACAGATGTGCATACCAGATGTGCATTCCTACAGTGTGTTTAGTTAAGCTTTTTGGCAGAAAGAAGTTAGCAGAATGTATTCTGTCCTTAGGTCTTGCTGCAGTTGTGAACAGTATCTAATGGCTGACCGTGAGGATATTCTGCACCAGCTCTGGAGTTACTTAATACTCAGTAACTGGTTTTTAGCTAACTGCTTTGCTGGTACTTACTGGTGTTAGATTTATCTTCTATGAGAGGTCCATTAGGTATGCTACACTCCAGTAGTCCTTGTGAAACCCCTGTTGTTCTTGATCCTGTAAAACCAAGCAATTAAGAAGTTATTAAGATAAAGCAAGTGGATGAGAGACAGAAATACACTGAGCATAGGCTGGGAGTGTGAGGTAAGGATAAAAAGGAAAAATTAGGGAAGAACTAAGGTAAAGTGATGGAGTCGCTTTCTGTGGGACTTTTTTTGTAGGAGCAGGTAAACTAAACAGGTTTGTAGAAACCCCTTTTGCCCTTCCCTGCTGCCTCGGCCTGGTGCTTTTGCCCTGTTGCTATTGCCCTGTTAGGTGTTGTTTATCCTGCTGACTTACTACAGGAAAGCAACTGAGATTGTCCAAATACAAGTGCAGTTAGGGGGAAAGATGACTGTGGGCACACAAGGGGCTGCTGGTCAGGGAGGAAAGCTTATCAGGGTACAGGAAACAGCACTGCCTATTGATGAGTTGTGTCTCTTGTTGGAAACTTGCTCTCTTCTAAGAGCTGATGTAGGAACAAGACCTCAACGCCAGCTTCCTAGGCTGTGATTGCCAGGTTTAAATCACAGAACAAAAAAGCCTTGTTGCTGCAAAGCACTGGGCTAAAAGAAGCTATTTTCCTCTTGTTCCATTTGCAAAGAACACTTAATAAATGTAGTTTTAAATGTTCTTTATTGAAATATCTTCTTAAAAACTATTTTTCTTAGTTCCTTTCATGCATCAACCAGCAGGTTTCAATTCTGTGGGGGTTTTTATGTTGTGTTTTATTACCTACCTTAGTCTTGTAGCTCTAGTGGAATGCCCAGCATAAGAACTATTGAACTACTCCCATTTCTGTTTTTCTTCCTTGTACTTGGCACTGGCTTTTTGTTAATGGGGAGGAAGATGGGGAAGGTAGATGAGATTGATATTTTGGCTTAAGAAGGAAGAATAAACACGAACATTTGGGGTTTGCAAGCAAATACTAGGGAAAAAGTTGTTACTTGCAGCTTCCTATGTCTTTCGTGCCCCCTCATTGCTCTTGAAATGGAAATTGCAGCCTGGTTTATGCTTTCAATGAGCCTAAGCAGTAAGTAGCTGTTACTTCTTGTTCTTGAACTCCTGCTGTGAGGGTAGAGTGTTTCTTTTATAATAAAGAGCCCTAGCAATTAAAAGATATTCCCTATAAAGTTGTTCCCTTTCTGTCATATTTTACTTCCATGGATATTCCTGTTAAAGGGAATGGGAGCACCCAGTGACAGGTTTCCTGGCTGAATGAAACCTTCATCTACTTACTGGGGTTAAAAAAGGAGCAAATCTGGGCTCATTAATGGTGATGTTGGTTTCATTTACAGCTCTAAGTGTGTAGCTCCCGTGGAACCTGCACAGCTCATTTCCCTTCATGCTCATGGTTCTTGTGCATCTTTATTTTCCACCTCCACCATGTTTTCTTCTAACCCTTTTATTTCCCTGAAACTCTGACTTCAAATGCAGGCAGGTGATGATTTCACAAACTCTGTTTTGGTTTGGTGTGGGTTGCAATGAGAACTGGAAGTTAAGGCCACCTTAAGCCCAAAACACAATGGTAAGCAAACCCACTGCCTTTCCCAGTAGATGCTGCTTGTTCTTCTGTAACCAGCTGGAATTAAACATTTTACTGTATCAAAGTGGCCAACCAGTTGCCTCAACAAATAGCAGTTGTTGCCTGAGTCTGGCATTCCAGGTGAATCTTGCAGGCTCCTTGTTCCAGAACCAGTTTGCTGTGCTTACAGGAAGTTCTGGTTTGCTGTTTTCTTACCTAATCAAGCAGTACTCTGGGTTCTCCAGTATTATATTGCTGCTTATTAATACATACATGTCAGAAGGTAGGTTTTAGGAATGGCACTGAAGCCAAGTAAATGTGGCTAGCATGTTTTATGTAGCGTTATAGTTAGATTTTGCCCTGAAGCCTGAGCTAGAGACAGAGTTTACATGCCAAACCCGTTGGGAGGGCACCAGTCAGTGCCCACAGCTGAGTGTTCAGTTAAGGACAGATATTTGGCATTTCAAAGTGAATATAAATGTGTGTCTGAATAGTTTCAATCCTACTGTGCCACAGAGACTCTAGTGAGGGTGACAGTTCAAAAGCCCTGCAGAGAGTTAGCTAACCTCAGGCAAAGCCTTCCCCGGAGGTAGTAAATATATCTGTGCTATGTGCTGGCTGGCAGCAGTGCTAATATTGAACTTGACTGAGTAATGGTAGCTTGTCTTTGCTTAACTTCCTCAGGATATTGGGATGGAGACTGTGTTCACAAAGTAAATGTTCCGAGTGAACCACGTGAAAGTACACTTCTTGGACCTGTGTGCGTGACCACAACAAGCTCCATGTTAACATTTCTACTTCAAATTACTCCTAAAAAAGGAATCCAAGTATTTGCATTCAGATTATGTTATTTTGGAAAAGAAGAAGAATGGAGTGGACAGATGGACAAAACCAAGCAGTAATACTGTAAAAATGCTAAGGCAGTTGAGATTTAGACCTTGATATTAAACTGCGTTCTGTTAGGGACAAAGAAATCCTTTTGTGCAGTGACTATAAAGGCTTTTTCCTTCCATCTTTGGAGTTAGTGTCTCCTCTTGATTAAATGGCAATGGGTTAGTTTTTTACTGGCAGAGTTGCTAATACTGGTAAGTCAGATTCCTGTGAAAGCTATTAGTAACACTACTATTTCTTCTACAGTGGTAGCTATGATTCTGCTATTACATGATCTGGACCTTGGTGGGTTTTTAAAGAGAGGTTTAAATGAATCACCAGAGAATCACCAGAAATGGAAGAAGGGGGGGACTGTCGTTCAGTAAGAAACTATTCTGCCATAGGGAAGGGATTATTTCTTGGTTCCTGATTTCAGGATTTCTTCGCACCCTAGGTTAGTAAATCATCTCTGATACAGCTCTGGAGATCTCGTTCTGTTCTCTATTCCTGCATGACACAATCTCATGTTAAAAAACACCCGTATCCTGAAGGAGTCTCGGGTTTGTTTAAATGTTCTTAAGTCACTAGTGAGTACCAAGTCATAAGAAATAATAATATTAAAGCCTTACAAAGCAAAATCTTCTAAAGTTGAGTTAAAATCTTACTCTGCAAAGACCTTTTTGTGCTTGACTTGGAGACCAGGAGTGTTTCTGTTGGTCAGTGAAGCAGCTTCCATAAGCAAAGCACAGCTCCCGAGTGTCAGCTATCTGCTGGGAGATTTTAGGGATGTTTTCCTGTAAAGGAAACATTTCCTGGACTGCTTTTACAGGTTCAGGCCTTTGTGCTCTCCAGTGATGGAAAGAACTTTGTGTTTCATCCCCAAAGCACCCAGAGAATGTCAGTGTTTGTGACTGGGCAGATGGTCAACATGTAGCTGAAGGTTTTTATCACACCCAATGCAGATGTCATATTCCAGCCTGGGAAATACATTTTGCAATTAGCTGTGCACTTTCTGCCTGGTAATATTCCATTTTATTGGTATTATGGCTATTCCTATAAGAACTCCTCAGGAGCAGGGCTCAAAGAAGGTGTATGGTGGTTTGGTTTTTACTTTGTGGTGCACTGAGTTAAAGCCATAAAGTTTGATGCTGGAGTTGTACTTAGGCTCCTTGCGCTATGAAGTATTTAAACCAACATGCACCTCCCATGGTCAGTGGTGCCTGGAGGAGCTTTGTTGTGCAAGAATGGCCCAGGATGCCCACAGGTCTGGTTGCCAGTGTCTGCCAGCTTTGTCCCTCCAGGTGTGTCAGGAGGGCCTGTATTTAGCACTTGCCTTTGGTTCACATCCCAGGCATAACATTTAACCTTTTATTTGCTATATTACAGTGTGTGACACGAGACGTTCTGTATAGCTGAACCAAACCTTTTGTTTCATCTATTTTGGTTTATCGTTTAGAAGACATGCAATATCTGCCAGATGCTGCTTCCTAACCAGTGCAGTTTTGCATCACACCAGAGAATTCATCAGCATAAATCTCCATACACGTGTCCTGAATGTGGAGCAATCTGCAGATCTGTCCACTTCCAGACTCATGTCACTAAGAACTGCCTGCATTATACCCGAAGAGTTGGTTTTCGGTCAGTATAATGATTCCTTTTGTTGTCAATTTATGTGTAATTTCTGCTTTTAAAAGTGATTTTCCATTTTCATAAGCACTGTTTGTAGAATACAGCTTCATGGGTTTAAGGTTGTCACGGCAACAATGCTATTAGTCCTACAGAGTTTGGAATAAATGCCACATTAGGATCCTGCTTGGTTTGGGGCATCCGCTTTTGTATGTTATTAAATCAGAATATTAGCTAATCTTATCCAGCATCACACGTCAGATTCAGGGCTTCACAGCAGAGAATTCAGATGTATTTTCCTAATTTCAGGTCCTTAAAAAATCCTTTTTGGATAACATGGAATTTTAGATTGTTCTCTCTGGTAGAACAGTAGTTTTCAGTATTGAGAGCCAGAAGCTACTGTTGAGATGCTGATGGGTGTACTGCATCTCTCTGGTTGCTCTCTTTCCTTTGGGAAGTCAGGATTCTTCAGCTTCACATCACTTGAAAATGGCCTTTCTCATTCAAGCAGCCTGGCCTTTTGGTTCTTCTTTGTTACCCTCCACTTCCCCTGTTACTCCTGTGTTTCTCACTGAGAAAATGGGGCTCAGAGGCATTTCATGGGAATGTTAACTTTGGAAAGGTTTGAAAACCTGTTTTATCATAGAATCCTACTGGCGCTGAATGGCAGCACAGCCAGAGATCAGGAGAGCAGCCAGTGCTCAGCACTCCTGAAACCTTCCCACCCCATCCTGTCTGATGGAGAAGGGTGATTTACAGTCAGGGTGATTTACTTTCTTCCCACATAAGGTGCCACAAGTTCCCTTGCTGCGGTGGCTGTGAAGTCTTCCACGGAGGGCAGGAAGCATGCTGACTGCATCAGGCCAGCATTGGCAGGCTGCTTCCAGATCAAATTTGTGGCCTGACACAACTCCCAGCTCTTTGTGTTTCTTTGGGTTCTTCTTTTCTCCCAAGCAGTAGTCTGTCTTGTCCTCATTGCTTACATCTGCCTCCTCCACACGTTCCCCTCGAGTCGGTGTCTCTTTGGTTCACACATAGAATCACCTTCAGGGACTCCTGGCCTGTGCCAGTAACGCCAGAAGACTCAGAAATCCTTCACTGCGAATTAAAACTGATGTAACTAAACTTGTCAAGATGTGCCATAAACATCTCATGTCTCACCAAGTCAGAATTTCTCTGTGTGGTGAGACTAACCCCAAAATACCTAGGCAAAGCAAAGCAGTAGCTGGGAAAGTTAATGTCTTCCTTCTTGGGCTCCTCAGCATCTCCTTATCCCCATGGAGCATTCACGTGAGGAACAGCATAACCTTTCTTGCCTTTCCAAAGGACCTCTGAGGGAATCCAGTCTGATTTCAGCCATTCAGTTGCCGGAACTAAATCAGGCAGAAATTGCAACCTTAAGTTTAATTGCATCCTTCCAAGGTGAAAACAAGAAAGCTGTTATAGCAGACCTGGAAAGGAAGGCTTGGTCCTTCAGAACTGTTGGAATATACACTGGTGGATGCTGAGCATTGTTTATTGTGCCACATCACAAGAGAATAAAGCCTAAACAGGATGGGATGGGGAGGTGGGAAAGGCAACCCAGCTCTTGAGGTAACAGCATAGGGGTAGATCTGTTAAGGAGAGGATCTTGTACCACTCTGAAATGTTCGTCTCTGTATAAGCAAGGAAGATCTTACAAACCCAAGAAAGAGAAGGCCCATTTACTTGAGAAATGCATAGATAGATAGATAGATAGATACTTGATTAATAGCGTTAAGCACGTAAGTGAAGTGCTCAGACAAGAAAGGATAACGTTCATAAAATTAAAAGGTGACACATTTAAAGGAAAATGGGATTCTTGAATGCAACGTACATCTATTTCCTGGTGCCTTGCCATCATCAGGGCATTAAAACAGTACCAGAAAACGACGAGAGGTTTATGACAACGACCACCACCATAGATGCCCAAATTAAAATGTTGGGAGGGTAGAGACCTATGTTTAAACTGTAAAACTCTTCCTGCAGAACCTGGTCACTATGAAATGTGTTCATTTGGGAGGTTGTTTTGTAATGGCTGTTGCAGCACATTCTGTGGCTTGGTAGCGGTTACCACTGGGGTGTGTGGCACTACCAGGGGCCGCTGGGTTTATGTACTAACATTAACTCCATTTTTTAATCATTTTGTTTTAGAATAGCTGCGGGAAGGTCACAAATTCTCACCACAGCAGAAGTATGTGTTTGAAACCTGTTTCCAGAGCTCCAACCTGATAGAACTGATCTGACTATAGAGATTGGATTTAATTGTCCTGAGTTGAAATTACTTCTTACTTTGTTTTTCAATCCAAGCTCTGATTCGATTACATGTACAGAGAATCATTACCAGTATGTCTTCATTAAATCTAAAGGAGGGAGATGATGGTAATGTTTCCTAACTGGTGTCCCCTGTTGGTGGTAGCTCCTGAATCGCTGGGGTGTACCTCACACAATCCTCTGCATGTCACAATGCCTCCTGTAAAATCCCTTTCCAAATGTGCAGAGGATTTAAGCATTCTTTCCACAATCAATAGACTATTCCTCTGTCAACCCTTCTATCTGTTTTGTTGTAATGCCATAAACCCACGTTCTGACTTCATATCTCTTGGATTTTCAAATCGGATTGGGGACCTTTCTATTTCCTTACTTCCTGCTATGAAATCTCTGTTCATGTCGATTCTTACTGGCTTGTTTAAATTGACAGAATAATGTAGATTGATGCAGTTGTATATATATGTTTATCTCTGGCACTTGCTTGCAAATCAGTGTTGATTCCATTTCGTTCAGTACTGCTTTGGGCTAGGCTGAACTGACTCTTCTCCGCTCTCTTTGCAGCTGCCTGCATTGCAATGTTGTATACTCTGATGTGGCGGCACTCAAGTCTCATATTCAAGGTTGTCACTGTGAAGTCTTTTACAAGTGTCCTATCTGTCCCATGGCATTTAAATCTGCTCCCAGCACACACTCCCATGCCTACACACAACACCCCGGTATCAAGATAGGCGAACCAAAGTAAGCAAAATTAATCTTCTACTGCACTTGCCTGCATTTTAATACCTGTGAAATTGCATTCTGTTGTGTGCCTGTAATCCTGAAGTCACGTACTTACAAGCAGCAGTTTGTTGTGTGGAGTCTGTGTGATGATTTCAGGAGTTTGCAGTTTATTTGGTGAAGGTTGTATTTCCATGGATATAGCAACGGCAGTTCTTGAAGGAGTGGTTTTCATAACCATAACATCTGGTGGGGAAAAGCGCTGTTACTTGTTTCTGTTGCATGCTCACAGATAGACACCTGGGGGGATTGGGAAAACCAGTCCTGTCAGTGCCATCAGTCATGTGTGGACTTGTGCTGGTGACTTTGGAAGAGGCAGCTGTGGTCCCTGGGCTGCCCTCGGGTGATGCCCAGGGGCAGTTCCGCTCACTGCTCGGTGCTGGTTTTCCCGCAGGGTCTGTTATTCTCTTCCTGTCCACTCCATTTTGCTTCAGGAAAGCTGTCGGCTTTGGCAGTGGTGAGATAGCTTTTTGCTTCCCTAAGGCAGTCATATCTCAAGGAGAGCAGCTCCAGTGTGTTACGAAGGGAGAGGTGCCAGCTTCTACAGCCTTGCCTCTCATATCAACACAGATGCATTCATAGAGCTGTTTATAGAAGCTTCTTTCCAATAGGTAATCTCATTTTCCTGGATTAAAGCAGAACTGATTCCACTCTGTAGCTGGGAAAGTTGTGCTTAAACAGGGGAGTTACTGAAGATGGTAGCACAGGGCACAGTTCAGAACTCAGCTTCAGGGTCTTTGTTTTAAAGCTGCTGAATGTTCAAGGCAAGTGCTGATGCGTGTGAAAAACACATCTCAGTGGTCTCAGCCTGATGCCTCCTCCTTGCAGACCTTGTTCTTCTGTCTTCTTTCTCCTCTGTTGGTTCAAGCGCAGTACTGAGAGTAAATATTCAAGTACTTAACTCCATGTTGTGTCTCCATTGTGCACAGAGCACACTGATGCATTTAGCAACTTGCAGACTCCAGAAGACAGCAGAGAGAAACAGGCATCATGTAACATAATAACCAGATTTCAGAAGGATTTGGTACATACTAAGAGGAGATTTATTCTCTAGGATGTTTAGACCTACATGAAAGCAAAATGGCAACAAGCTTCCCTGCTACCACATTGAGACATTTCCAAGGCCAGATGATACTTCGTTTTCATTCAGGATGGTCCCTTCAGTGAGAGGCTTTGAAATCCTAATTTCATCTAAAACTTGTTTCAGATTCCCATAACTTTCATTAGAGGAAAGCAAAACTTGAGATCACCATTCGAGTAAGGTACTTCCCATATGGAAAGGGCAGAAAAGAGATCCAACTCCTTCCATCTTTCCTCATGGGGCAGAAGATTTCTTGGATTGTGCTTGGATCTGCTGAGCTGTTTCTCAGCAGCTTCATGAATTAAATATTTTACATTAGTTTTCTTTCCATACAGATACACTTATAGGTGTATTATCTTATTAATTTATTATTTAAAGGCTAAAAGTTTTAAGTACTATTGTATTGTAATACACCATAGAATCCATAGTTGAGAGCTCCTCTTAAGAAGCGGTGTTGTCTTCAAATTAGCCAGTTTTAACCAAGGTGCTGTCTTAACTGCAGGGTGGCTAGTAGGATTTTCCCAGTCTTCCCAGTGTTGGAGTTCTTTTCTTCCATTTCACAGTCATCTCTAGGTAGTAACCCAAGATGCTCTGTGATGAGGTCCCCTGAGCCTTCTCCAGGGAGAAGAGGCCCAACTCCTTCGGTCTTTCCTTGTAGGGCAGGTTCTCCAGCCCCTTGATCTTCATTGAGGAAGGGTGCAGCAGCCTTTTGTGTTTGGCAATGGGGAGCTTTTGAGCTGCCATTGAGTGTATCAGGGGTCTGACCTTGAACTTGAGCTCACACCTCGCCCGCAGGCAGAGGTTGTTGATCCTGCATGGCCGTGGAACTGGGGAATGACCATTCCTTCCATCCCATGAGCAGGCAGAGGCCCTGGAGGACTCATCGTTGGTTCCCACTGCGTTGTTCCCAGGACGCGGGCTCCCTGGTAAATGGCTCCGTGCCTCTGGCATTTACTGGAACTGTGCAATTTACAATCATGTTACAAATGGTTGTTTCAGAACAGATACAGTCAACTCCGTGGTGGATGAGAAATGAAGTTTATGTGCAGTGATTCTCAGAGGGATGAAATTAGATTAATTTAATCCAGGGAAATGATGGCTGTCTGGTCCCTCAGCTTTGTGAAGCTCTCCTGCAGCGTACACAAGAGGCTACATGTGTTTAGGGGAAACCAAAACTGGTGTATGGTTTTCTTTTTCAGTCAGCAATGTGACTGCATAGGAATGGCACCAAGATGGCATTTCTCTTTTGGGATATTGGAAAAGCTCTTGTTTATCAAGCCAGATTGTGGATATGTACTGTACTATTGGTACAAAGTATATTATCCCTCATTTTCTAGAGAAGAAGCTACAGGAAGGAGAAATAGCATACTGTGGTGCAGAAGCTTTTGAACACTAAGCATCTTTTGTATGATGTGAAGGTGTGTTCCTGTGAGCTAGGATCTGTAGTTATTCTAGGATAATAAGGGAGTTTGTTACCTGGTTTTTGAAGTGAGAAGTGCATGTCCCAAGCCTGTTTGGGTGCGTGCTGGGGGGCAGGAGCAGTTGAGTAACGGCGCTGGTGCTGTGGCTGCACTTAACTGCCCACCCTGCTCCAGAGCCTTGTTGAATGGAGGTTGTAAATACATCGTGGCTGAGCATAACTAGCTGCCTTTGAGTTCTGGGCAGGCTCACAAGGATCTTTTTGATGTGTGCAGATACCATACCAGGAAGAAGAGGGAGCCAGGCTCCTTTCTGTGGTGCTCAGAGACAGGACAAGAGGCAGCAGACACAAACTGAAACACATGATTCCGCCTCAACACAAGAAATCTCCTGTTTACCGTGAGGGTGGTCAGACACTGGAGCAGGGGCTGTGGAGTGTCAGCCTGTGGAGACATTCAAGCCCTGGCTGGACATGATCCTAGGCAGCCTTCTGTGGCTGACCTTGCCTCAAACTATTGTCATGCAGTAGTTGTTGCAGCATTGAAACCAGAGGATTCTGTCACTGGTTTCCCTGGTTTTTGCCTGTTGGACAGACACTTGACAAGGATCTGCTAAAAATACTACTCATTTCAGCTCACTGATGATGTTCACAGGATTGTGATACAGAATTCTGACTGTCGTACTCATTTTCAGGGACTGTGCTCTTTGTGTCCAGTATCCACCTGGTTCTTTGTTAAGTATATCTAGTTTGAAAGCACTTTTGAAGTGATATTAATGGATGCATTGCTTCACACAGTACTAATGTGTGAATAGCTTCTGTTACAGTTTTGATTACAACATTGCTATCAGAATGGGACATTTAGGTGGCTGATTTCAAAAGTGGCATGTGCTCCGAGAGAGGAAGTTGTGGTTTTGGTGGTGTCTCTGCATTGCTTTGATAGACAGAGTCTTAAAGGCTTGTAATTACAAAACAGGGAAACACCAGCCTGTGAAGTTCCAGCTTCAGAGCATGAACAGAGCCCAGGCTTGGCATTCAGGAGGTTCAAAGCCACGTACATTGCCAAAACCACATTTCTCCTGAAGTCTATTACCAGTTATGGGGCTCTGAGCAACCTGGGCTGGTGGAAAGTGTCCCTGCCTGTGGCAGGGGGTTGGAACTGGATGAGCTTTAAGGCGCCTTCCAACCCAAACCACTCTGACTCTGTGATTACGATCATACTAATCACTCCCTTTAAAACCCACTGTTCTGCAACCTGAAATGGGTGTATTGTCCTTCAGTTATAATGTGAGTTCAGCAACTTAAGACGTTCAGCTTTCAGAGTATCCTAAGCAGATGTTATGTATGTAACTGGCATATGCTGTTGTTTTCTGGCTTTTTGTTTGCACTTTTTAATGATTTCTTTTTCCTTACTGCTCCATATTTTGAATTTGGAAGATGTTTTGACTTAGTTTAATCTTAACCTTCTTCAGGCAGTGTGAAATGATTGCTTAAACATGTCAGATCTTACCTCTGCTGAGAAACAAGTTAACATCATGCTTCTTGCAAAGACATCATCAACATGACTGACACTGTTTATTGTACTTCTGTTTTTAGAATAATATATAAATGCTCTATGTGTGACACTGTGTTTACTCTACAACCTTTGCTCTATCGCCACTTTGATCAGCACATTGAAAACCAGAAGGTGTCTGTTTTCAAGTGTCCAGACTGTTCTCTTCTATATGCACAGAAACAGCTTATGATGGATCACATCAAGGTGTGTAGGCATCTTCTCTTGTTTCCTTCATAGATACCATTTGTTATGCAATATATGCTGTGAGAAAATGCTGTAAAAAGGCATAGAATAACAGGCAGACTGTTGAAAGAGAGAGGTGGTGTTAATTCCAAGAGTCATCTGTGAATATTGTTCTCCCATGTTCAAATGTTATATTTCACATGCTCTTCAGTGTATCTGGGGTGTAATCACTAACTCAGGTTTTCTATATGAATGTTGATTTGGGTGTACCAGGAATATCTCAGAGCATTGCATTCAACAGGTCATTTGATCAGAGTAACAACAGAGTGAAGTAAGTTAGTCCAGTCCTAGTAAGTAGTGAGCCTTATTTACAGTATTCTCAGTATGATTCCAGTTGTTAGTACATGATAAAATCCAAACTTTGATGTTCAGAATTCACTAGTAGGAACCAGTCAGTTTCTTGCAGACATGCAGAGGTTATCTGCGTGTGTCTTTACATACAAACATGAACACATGCACGCTTTGGGACTTCCTCCTAAATGCCCTTAGCACTGAGGGAGAGTCGCTGTCACCCTTTGCACGCAAGGGTTTTCAGAGTCGGCAGTGCCCTGGCTGTACTCTGCTAGCTGTGCATTTGAATATTCTTGTGTTGCCTTGGTTTATATAGACTAAACCTGTCAGCAATGTTTATGCCTTATCAACAGCTGGTAACAGTTGAAGTTATTTACACCATTGCAGAGTATTACAGTCCAGGCTGGTAGCACTTCATTCAGTGGGTTTCTCTTGCAGTGACACATCAGACTTAAGTCAAATTTGTATATAGAAAAGTGGAAAACCAAACCTCTTTCTTGCCTGCTAAAACCAGCATTTTGCATTTTAGTCTCAACTGTGGCACTTGTAACCTCAGACATCCCTGAAGCTGTGCTGAAAACAAGGTCACAAGTCTTGAAAAAGAGTTGGTCTTAAAGCCAGTCCTTAACTTGAGGAGCTTCTTTGCTTCTGAACTAGTTCATATTTACTGTAAGAATCAGCTTACGTCTATGCCAGGGATCTCAAATGGTCCTCTCATTGGCAATGCAAAGTCCTATTCTCTTGTATTGCTTCATTTTTTAACTAAATAGGCAAATTCCCTGTATTGCAGTGCATGTCTTATTTATGTAATTAGCTTTTCTTGACTCAGGCATTACTGAAAATGTATTATTATATCTGTACCCACCTACATCTTTAAGACCGGAAAACAACTACTGAGGACATGAAGCTATTCCTACATAAATTAGGGTTGTTCACCACCTCTCACTATAAAGTTATTCTCAGTTCCTTAGGATTTGGGCACTATTTAACTCTTGGCTTTAGTGTTCCATGCCAGTATTTGTATTTCAAACACAGTGGGGTTTTAGCATTGTCACTGTAAATGATTCAGATGTTTTTGAGTAAATGAGAGGATTGGAACATACACATGCACTAACTATTCCTGCTGTTATTCAGAATTGCTAGAGCTTTTACATCAAGGATGTGTGTATGGCAGTATGCGCAGCCCCAGCAAAGTTAAGGGGGGATGAAAAGACCAGTAACAGGGGCTAGATAAGAACCTAAAAGGGCTCAGGAGAGGAGGAATGCCAGAGCTCAGCCGGGTATGGCTAGACATTAAAGCATCAGGGCAGAGAAGACTGGGCTGAAGGCAGAACAGAAAGGGACAGCAAGCAGCTCAGGAGGAGGAAGGTAACCTAGAGTAATTCCTGCAGATGTGTTTCTTGTTGGCAACGTCTCATTTTCCAGTAACAGCTCGCTACAGAAACCTTGTCAGAGCCAGTGAATGAAGGGCTGGGCTGGAGGTGAACACTCCCAGCTCTGCCAGTGGTATGTGCTGTGGTCACTGTGACTCCATGTTGTGCTTTGATACTTCTGTTTATTTTCAAAAAGGTAATTAAATTCCAGCAATTGTGTGTAAAAGACACTTGGGAAGTTGAGCGCTAACACTTCACATGCGGGCAAGTTAAACTGGGGGGGAATCTCAGTTGCCTGGAAGCATAGGGACCTCCTTCCTCCCTGCCCTGTGCTGCTGCTGCTTGTCCTGGTGCAGTGGGATACTAAAGGCAGCCTCCTCCTTTCCTACACAACTTCACTTTGTTCTCAGAGCCAGTCACTTGGCCCTGTGTGCTTTGCTTTTTAATAACATTTTAGGGTTTTAAATTACTGGCTTTTCTTCTATTTAGCAACTGTTAAATAGAAGAACATGTTTCACAGATCAGGTTGATATTTGCTAGAGAGCCAGCGGGTAGTCCCAGGAGCCACAGGATTTACGGAAGAACTTGATGCTGAAGTATAGTGCTAGAGTATCAGATCTGTATTCTTACATTGTCAGAACCAAGAATGTATTGAATGGTTTTTTGTTTCTGAGGTTACCTGTAGTAAAATAATTAGGTTTGGGATGGCTTCTTACTCATGGTTTACTGAAACTGAAAAAGCCTAGAAGGAAGCCAGTGAGAAAGGATCACTGTGTCAGAGCTGCAGGGTGCTTGTCAGACACTGCTTAGCTGTGCCCTGGCCTTGGGGACCACCTTTGATTCTAAGGACTGTCAG
This sequence comes from Strigops habroptila, assembly GCF_004027225.2. Classification (NCBI taxonomy): domain Eukaryota; kingdom Metazoa; phylum Chordata; class Aves; order Psittaciformes; family Psittacidae; genus Strigops; species Strigops habroptila. The sequence goes on from NC_044302.2 coordinate 101,769,911, forward strand.
CAATGTGGTCCTGAGTTAGGTACTAATAACCAGAGCATGGAGTAAGACAGGGCTCACCTCAGCCTCAGCATAAAATAATAATACATCCTGAATGATGGAGTTGTTTGATCTTTGCCTTTTCTTGTCCTATTTACCAATGTGCCAAGTCAAAATGTGACAGCAAACACCTTTCCTTCTTGGAACTCTCTAGTCATGTAGTTTGAAATGAGGATGCTCAACTCATGTTAGGTAAGTAAAGTGAGAAATTAAACTTAACATAAAGGACTTCTTCAGCCCCTTTTCCCTCCTTATTAAGCAGCAATTTAAACTTAACTTACAAAGTCTCTTTTGTGTGTGTGAGAAAACATCTAGCCATGGAGAAAACTTCTCTTTAGCTACAGATGGCGTCTGTTAGTGTTGGCTAATTTCTCTTTATGCCAAGCCTTGCCTTTACTTAGTCATGTTTCTTTAAGAATGTGATCTGATAATAGTATGGCAAAGAAGTAAATGAAGACCTTTGGTTCAGAGGGTCTTTCATTTTGTCGATGCAACTGTTACATCTATGTTAGTTTTGTACTTCTCTTTTCTCTTTCATTGCAGTCTATGCATGGAACTTTGAAAAGTGTGGAGGGGCCACCAAACCTGGGGATAAACCTGCCTCTCAGCACTAAACCCACCACTCAGAACTCCGCCAGTCACAACAAAGAGGACACAAAGTCTCTCAACGGCACGGAGAAGCTGGAGAAGAAATCCCCTTCTCCCATGAAGAAAGCAGAGCCTAAAAAGGTGGCGAATCCTGGCTGGACGTGTTGGGAGTGTGACAGGCTCTTCACTCAGAGGGACGTGTACATCTCTCACATGAGGAAAGAACATGGGAAGGTAAATGGGGAATATTCTAGTACAAAAAAGTGAATTGAATCTGAAATATGAAATGTTTTTGCAAGTAACCCTTTAAGTTCCATTATTGTTCTCTGGTTTTGGATCTACTTCATCTTTCTCTCTTTGGCTGCTTAGTTTTTGTCATTTTCTACATGGTTTCCCCTGTAGTCCAGATACTAAGTCATCACTACCTTTACCAGCAAACAGAACTAGATTCAGACCAGATGCACTTCATATTGATGTAGTTCTTCAAACCAAAGCCACACAACCTCCCTGTGAAACTGTCCCTTCCGAGCGAGCTGGAGAATGGCATCCAGCCTGATCACGTCCATAGCAAAGTGCAGAAGACGTGTAGAATAAGCTTAGTAACACACTGATAATGCTTTCTAAATATTAGCTTTAAATATGTATCTTTCTATCCCTGATGTTTGATATGAATGTGCAGTGCTACCTCAAGAGCAGCCCTTACTGTGAAACACTGGATGGATAATTGTGTCTCTCAAACACTGGCCCAAAGGCCTGTTTCATTGCTTACATTTAGGTGCTATATTTTATCCCTATTCAAGCAGTTCCTCAGGCAGCACAGGAGGCATATATATATATAAAAATGAATAGAAATACAACTTCAGGTCTTTCAGAAATGGGTGATAAAGACAGTTGCTGTGTTCCTTCCAGACCTCTCAACATTTGTTAGCTTTCACAATTACTATATTCAAACCCTAAACTTTTATGGATGCATTTTATTGCAGAAAGACTAGAAATGAGCATAAGATACCAAGAATGTCGCATGGGTCTAACAAAGAACGGAATGAGTTCATAGGCTGGTTTTACTAAGGATGATGGCTGTGGGTTAAATGCTCTAAACTGAGCTCTGCAGGATGAGGTACAAACTTCATTCAAGCAACCCATGAGCTATTCACAAATAGCCCATTCTCATGCAATGTATTTGAAGAGAATGACTTTCAATCCTCTAATTGCTGCTCTTGCAGGACCAGAGCACCCTCCTTAGCTGATCCCAGGCTGAGTTGCGCACAAGTATTCACAGAAGAGCTAGTGCCAGATATTTCCTCTTTGGACACATGAGTTTCCAGAGCTTGTTGGGAAATGTCTACACAGACAGACAGACAGACAGATTGACCTTTCCTGATGCTCTTCCTGAGCTGCTGACGGCGAGCCAGCTGCAGGGTAGGAAGATTTGCAGCCCCCTTAGTGTGTCTTTGCCCGATCTTATAAGTGCTGTTTAAAATAACAAACAAAAAGCTATTAGCCAGACAAAGGGTGGCTCCAACAAGTCTATACAACTCCTGGCTTGAAGCTGCATCATGTATGTCTGCACTCGGCCAGGTAGGCGAATGCTGAGCTTCCCAGGACTTGTAACTAATGCATCCAAAATCCTGGTTGGGTCTATCCAGAATCTTCTAATGACTTTAAAGCAAGTGTGGTGGTGTGGATGGTTTCCCCAGTGCTCTCAGAGGGACTGGCTCCTGTGAGCACAGTCCTGCTGCTTTCTGAAGTGCTTGATGCATCCACACTGGGCAGTAGCCTTGGCAAAGCACTTGGGCTGCTTTGGCTGAGCTGGTGTGTTTGCACCCCATGGTGCAGGGCTGTCTCTTGATGGAAGCCCTCAGACAACTTCACCTTTTATTCTCTAAGTTCCTCCCAGAGCACTGCAGTCATAAGCACAGTGCAGAATGTACTCATCCATGCAGTGGCATCATTGAGTATGCAGTGTGTGCACACACTGTCAGGTTCTCACCTTTAACAATTCAAGAGCAAAATATGTTGGTTTCCTTTTATTTTAATTGGCCTTTAAACATGAAAAGGAAGTCGAGGCTGTTCAGTACTGCGCCTGTAACAGCATTGTGTTGACTAGCCGCAATCATATTACCATATCGTGTTTCCTAATGGGCTGCCTCACATTTGCATCCACGACCTTTCAGAACAGCTTTGCTTTCCTTCCCCACACTCCACGTGATAGCGAAAGGTCTCCCATCTCCCTGAAGCAGCTCTTCTCCTTTAGCCATGCAGACATCACATTTTCCTGCACACCAACTTCCCAGCAGTAAACAATAATCCTCGGGAATCACACCACCTCTGCAGGGCTCCACTGGAGCTCATCCTAAGCAGTGCAGCTGTCATATAAAACTCACAGAATTCCACAAACCAGTGTCCCCCACACTGGCATTGGACCATTCCTCTCATTTCCTCATGGCTTTTCCAAGCCCTGTTAGTGTGTCAGTGTCTGTGACATTTTGCTTTGGTCCTTATTCTGTGCTCTTCAGCCCTCCTTGGTGCTGGGAAGGGACAGATTACTTCATAGTGAAAGCAAAGCTCTCGCTGTACTGCTTTTACTGATCCAGGAATTACCCACTATCTCCCTTGCTGCTTTGGTGGAAGAAGTTCCCTTCATCCCCATTCTGTGTCACTGATTTACAACCGTTGGTAGGTGTGTGTGTAACTCGTACTGGCCACGCTGCTTTGAATTGGTCCGGGCCCTCCAACTTCTGCAGCGTTGCTGTGGGAGTGGTGTCACTTGCAGGTACACTACCAACACTGGTGAGCGGTGTTTCTTCCCTGTCAGCAAAGGTTTGACACATGCACCACTACTTTTCCTGAGCTTTTTTAATTCATGTCTTTCTCTTCTTTTTTAAAGCAAATGAAGAAACATCCATGTCGACAGTGTGACAAATCTTTCAGTTCATCCCACAGTTTGTGTCGGCACAATCGCATCAAGCACAAAGGCATCAGGAAGGTTTATACCTGCTCGTAAGTTCCACTTCCATTTATGTAGAAACAGAGTAGAAACCAACAAGAAACCCTGTTAGTATTGTTTAGTTCTTGGTTCTATAAAAGCCAGTGTCCCATTCATTCAGATGAAGTGGGTATTTAGATACACAGACAGCCCAAACTATTGAGGCTCTCCTGCCTGCATAAAGCATAGCAGGCTACTGAGAAGGCAGGTACCTGAAGTCTGCTGCCTCTCAGGGGCTTTGGCAACGAAATGTAAAGCTTTCTTGAGAAATGTAAAGCCACAATACAGACTTCCTGTTTCCCTCTTCATTCGTAGCTTGGTATGTATTTGTGTGCTGTGGAGCTGAGTTTGGAGTTCTGTGAAGGAAGCTGCAAGCTGCAGCAGCTGTCTGTGGCTGAGGTCATAGTCCCTTCTCTGTGGTAGCATGGTCTGTGCTGTCTAACAGAACACAGCATTCCAACAGCCTGGCTGTTGCTCGTGATTGCCTGACACAGCCCGTGCATCAGGTTGTTTCTATAGCTTGTACTATATGTTTTGCCTCCAGGAGCTGGCAAGCCTGGCCACTATTTATCCTGGTTTATGACAACCAGCAAGTGTCTGGGTTTTGCTACCCTCTGAGCAGAAGAAAGCTTATTGTGGTTCTCTGTGGTGTTTCTGTAGGCACTGCCCAGATTCAAGACGTACTTTTACCAAGCGGTTGATGTTGGAAAAGCATATTCAGTTGATGCATGGCATTAAAGACCCTGACGTGAAAGAAATGACCGAATCAACAAACACAGAAGAAAGGGAAGTAAAGGAAGACACAAAGGTAATCACTTGGAAGATTCATTCAGTCACTGAGAGGGGATTTTTTGACAATGCCCTTTATAACATGCTTTAACTTCTGGTCTGGCAGTTGGACCAGGTGATCATCACAGGTCCCTTTTAGCTGGGCTGTTCTAGTCTGTTCTTCTATTGATGGTGAGTGTTAGGAGGAAAGCAAAAAAGACAGCACTGTCCAAAGACTTGTTACATGCAGAGATTAACAACATTTTTAAGTCTTTTGGGCTCTGAATGATACAGAATTTCACCTGTGATGGCATGTCCAAAGCTGACAGCAGAGAAAACAGAACTAATGTATCCAATACACAGTCTCCAGAGTGCTTAAGGAGTTTCACAGAGGTGGCTGAGAAGGATCCATAGCTTTTTCAATCCAAAGTTTTTACAATCCATAGTTTTACAATCCAAAACACATTTGGATTGTAAAGTGTACTCTTACCCTTTACATGACTGTCTTTCAGCCCAACATATTGACAAATTCAATTTAAGTGTTGAAAATGTGGCAGCTGTGTACGTTGCCTCCATAAACACCATGGAGCATACCTGAGCTACATAGGATGCAGAGGGTTCTTGAGGAATATTTGTGACAGAATAACAAGGATAATCTAAAACATGATCCATGTAACTAGTTAAAACACTGTGCATGTTGATTCATCCTTGGGCAATATGTCAGTCTGGTTACTGATGATCAGGAGATCATCTGCCAAGCCAAATTCAGGCATGAAATCATGCTAAGTAATAAAAATGGAGTTGCAGGAGGTAGAGCTGATAAGTTTCTAGGCTGATGCTCTACGTTCTGCATACAACTGAGCTCTCACTGGTGTGTGTGCTTGGATGCAGTTATGCTGGCAAACACTGATTCAAGTTTATAGAGAGTATTAGATACTGTGGCTCTCTCAGAAATGACAAAACAAATGGTATGTGCAATTTATAGGAAAGAAACCCCATAGGGAAAGTTTTTGATGTTTTTAAGTCACAAATAGTGATGAAAAGAGCTGTGTATTTACACTTACATGACACACCATCTGTGGCTTTTCTAGGTTCCTAGTCCAAAGCGTAAACTGGAAGAACCTGTACTGGAGTTCAGGCCTCCACGAGGTGCAATCACTCAGCCACTGAAGAAGCTAAAGATCAATGTCTTCAAAGTTCACAAGTGTGCTGTTTGTGGCTTTACAACAGAAAATCTTCTCCAGTTCCATGAACATATTCCTCAGCATAAATCTGATGGCTCCTCGTACCAGTGCAGGGAATGTGGACTCTGCTACACATCCCACGTGTCCCTTTCCAGACATCTCTTCATTGTACATAAGCTGAAGGAGCCTCAGCCAGTATCAAAACAGAATGGCTCTGGGGAGGATAACCAGCAAGAGAACAAAGCCAACCATGAGGATGAGTCATCTGACAGCACAGCATCGGACAGAAGGTGTAAAGTGTGTGCAAAGACTTTTGAAACTGAAGCGGCCTTAAACACTCACATGAGAACACATGGCATGGCCTTCATCAAGTCAAAAAGAATGAGCTCAGCTGAGAAGTGACCAGAGGACTTGGGATGCAGAAACCTCTCTCCACATTGGAATACTAAGGACATTTTTGCTACAGAAAGCTCAAGATATAATAGTGTTCACAGGACTGTTCAGGCTGTTGCAATATATTCTGCATAAAAGTGTCCCCTTCACCTCATTGTCTGTACCCTCAAACCCATTGAAGCAGTATTTGAGTTGAAAAGAGTTTGTATATATTTAAACTAATAACTTTTATACTCTTTGTTATGTGTTTGTATCGTATCTAGTGGCAAATTTGGGTTTTCCTGTTTTGTTTCTCTTATTTTTTTTTGAGTAAGTTTCTTTTCAGAGTTCTGAATGCTGGGGCAGTTCCTTTGCTTCTCTCAAACTGTTTCTTGTTTGGATGCTTCTGAAGGCAGGTTCAGCTGATGGAAGTGCATCAGAAGGCTGTGCCTGGAGGGGAAGCAGGCTAAGGGAGACTTTACATTCAAAGAACTTGTGCTTCCACATGCCCAAGGCAGCTTTTAAACTTTATTTTAAAAATATGTATACAAAAAAGACAAAACCAAGATAAAGTAGCACTGCACGGGTGAGCTGCAGTGCTGGGGTTGGGTGGCAACACCAGAAGAGGTGCAGATCCCCTAGAATGCTCGAGTACTTTTGAGAAGTATAATTGCACAACTCTGTATCATGAAGTGATTTTTTAGGCCACCAGGTGCTTGTGATCAAAGCTCCCATTGTTCCAAAAGGGCTGGGCTGCTCTGGAGTTAACAAATAAGATGTAATTAGAGGAATAGGTTTATAATGATGATGTTTTTTGTCATGTAATTTATTAAACACTCTGTAGGAGCGGGTACACAGCATTATGTATGTTCCTTTACTTCTGGTATTGAAAGAAACTAGTTAACCCTTGCTACAGGGGTTGGCTCTGCCCAACTCTGCTCATGCCAAACATTCTGGTGCTCAGTGTCTGGAGAACCACAAGCAACAGGAAGCTGACATGCAGCCTGTGTACGTGCACCGGCTCAGGCAGCTGGTTCAGCCCTTTCTGACACGTGCTGGGGTCCCTGGCTGCGCTTTCACCACGTACAACAAGGTACCACACTGTCCCTTTCATATAGAGTTCTCTGTGAGAGTTATATTTTTGGTTTGGTTTTGCATTTTATACCTTGTATGTATCCCTAAAAAAGCAATTTTGTACTTTTTTTTAAAACAAATGGTGTATATATAGATAGCTGCATGATAGCCAGTAGTAACTGTTCGGTTCCTTAAAGTCTTGCTGCTGTCAGATGTTACTATACACTATGTCCATTACGACTGTATTAAACACATTTCATATGTAAATAAATGTGGAGCATTTTGCCCCGAAAGATTTGTGAGATTCTGTTATTTATCATGAAATTTGAACCGTTTTAAAAATGGAAGTGTTTGAAAAAACTATGGATCCTTCTCAGCCACCTCTGTGAAACTCCTTAAGCACTCTGGAGACTGTGTATTGGATACATTAGTTCTGTTTTCTCTCCTCATCCCCATTTTTCATTTGGTCCATTGGTAAATGCTTGTTACCCCCTTTAGAGTACTCCATGTGAGTGGTTATGAGGTACTTCTCCATCCTGAAACACACAGCCAGCGCCACAGGATCTCAGTGTGTAATGTGCACTGGCCATCACTGCCCTCTCCATTGAGTGTATACCTCCTGAACACTTGTTTGTTGATGTGCACTGTCAACTGTACAACAAATGAGTTCTCACTATGCAGAATGGTGTTTTGTATACAGTGAACAGATAATAAAAGTTAAATTTTCACAGCCATTACTAATACTTTGGTTTCTTTTCCCTTTTCACTGACTAGCACCTGAGAAGGATGCTGTGAACAGTAACTGATGTCACTGTTGGTGCTGCCAAGAGGCCAATCACTAAGTTACTGACAGAGCATGTGAGAGCTGCTGGGCAGGATGTGGAATGGCTCCGTGCTGGCAGCCCACTCCCCAGCTCTGACGTGCAGTGCAGTGGGTGTGCAGACACTGCTGACAGGTCTGTGAGGGCTGTGGTGTGGTGGGTGCCAGGCATTGCGCTGGGGTGGGTGCACAGTTCACCCCGGAGCAGCGGGGCTCCCATTACCCTCAGGGCTGTGCATACAGCACTGAGACAAGTCATTGTGGCTGTAGTGCTTGTGTGGGAAACCCCACACGCCCCACTTGGGAAAGTTTTGCTGCATCTTCATGGGGGCAGGCCCTCACTTACCAGTGGGAAAGGAACAGAAAATGACAGCATGGGAGTTTACAATGCCTGGCAAGGCAGCATGGAGCCAGCCCTTTACACTGTGCACAGGGCCATATTCAGACACTTTCCAAAGCATTCAATTTGCCAGCAACAAAAATGCCCTTGAGAAAGGCTGAGACACCAGCTGGAAGGAACAATGAGCCAGGGAAAGTGGGACACCGGGTCAGCCAGAGCTGCCTCATTCCCTGCAATCAACCCCATAGGAAGCAAACCACTCTGCTCAGGGAAAAGCAAACCCACAGCAGGCTCTGGGGCTCTGCTGAGCCTGACTGCTGGGCATGCAGAGCCACAGAGCCCAGCTGCACATGTAGCTCTAAACTCAGCATGTCCAAGCAAATGAATGCACTTGTGTTGTCCATGCACAGCCCCTCTAACGCCTGCACTGTGTATCTGCCTCCTTTGTTCATGGTTATTGGGCATGATGCATGTATGCACTGCCCACCCTGCACCAGGGTACCCTCATGGTGCTGATCTGGCCTTCCTCAGGGAGGTTCTTGCAGAGGAGGTAGAGCAGAAGTTGCATCTGGCTGACCACAGTTGTACTTCTGGACTTATCTGGGGTTTTATTCAAGATGCACGACTTGACCTGCCAAAGGCCCAGATCTTCTCAGTTCTTAACCTCTGTGTATCTGTGGGGAGTTCAGGCCTATTTAGTTTTAAAAGGGTTTTTATATAACTCTGACCTTTTCATGCTGTTAATATTACCTTTCTCAGTACACCCAGCACACACACGCAGCTGCCAGGCCAATAATGGGACACAGAGAAACCTATTTTACTTTAAAACCTTTCTCAAATATTAGGGCAGTTCAGAAATCAACCCTCAGTATTTGAATTTCAGATTATTACTAAAAGGTTATGTGTCTAAGCTCCCCGAAGGACCAAGGGTGGGGAATGGAGGGAAAAGAGAAAGAAGTACAGAACATGGCAAACACAGAGGGCACAAGCATAGCCAACCCACATCCCTAGGCTTCGCTTACAACCCGGGTTATGTAGCCAGAGGTAGATGGAGAAGGAGCAGGAAAGAAGGAGCACTTCTTCCACTGCTATGGAGTGTTTTGAACAGACCTGGTAGAACAAGGCATTGGGAATGACCCAGATCCAACTGGAAAATGAACAGGAGGCATTACAGTTTTCTTCTCTGACCCCCAAGTTCCTAGTTTGAAGGAAAACAATATTTGGAGCAGTAATGTACTATTAGCATTGTATCCTTCACAGCTCTGGCCCCTAATGTGATTTGGCAGAAGCCTTTATGCAGTTCATTTATTTCATATACCCAAATTCTGCTCTTTTGTATTCAGTGATTCTAATCCAATGGTGGGGAGATGGATGCACTGCTTTATAAGTGTTGCTGTCTCTGAGCCTGGCCACCACTCGGCTCCATTGGCATAGCTCTGTGTGCCAGATTAATACTGAAGTATAACAATATTTCCCAGTTGAAGTGACTGTCACTTTCCCAGTTAAAATGCAGAGCAGCCCCTGATGAATGCACTCAGGCTGCAAGTGGAGGAGCTACTGTCTCAAAATAGCCCTTGGTGATTTTATTTCCATACCGTTGCTGTTAGCAAAATGAGCAGAGCCTTTTATAAGCACAGAAACATCTCCATCACGCAGCACCAGCATTGGTCTGGATGCTTTACCCTCGCTGAGATGTTGCCCACACATGATGTATTTCACTCATGTAATGTCCAGCACTTCCAAATGCTCAGGAAAGTCAAAGCACAAGCATCAAATAGCAGCTTCTATGGTCAGAGGCCAAATTTGTCTTCACTGAACTCAGTGACCAGGGGCCAGATTGTCTTGTATGAAGCAGATAGCTAGCTAACAAATATCATTACCAGCGAATTGCTGGTGCTACACTGCTCATCTTCCCAGGTAATACAGTTACAGCAAAGAGAAGAGATCATGGAAAAGTCATCATGGTTCAAGACACTGAGGCGACCAGAAAACAAGAGCTGCACATAAACTTTGGGAACTAAAACTAAACCAGAACTGTTTAGGAATTAAAATGCATTGGGAAGGCAGAGGAATGACATGACCTTTCCTCCATCAAAAAATCACCACTAGCCTCTGAGCTTTCCAGCACTGTACAGCTGTGGCTCCCAGAACAGTGGAAGCAGACAGAGGTTTCCAAGGTGCTCCTGCTCTCCTGTATCACCTTCAGCCCTGTCTAACCCAAGCTAAGGCTGAGGGAGCTAGCTTTGTGAGAGCTCCTAGATCCTTCCAGAAGCAGTCGCACTTTGGCCAGGATGTTTTCTAAAGATGTTAGATTCAGCTGTGCTAAAAGGGAACCAACCACAGGCCAAGAAGGTAGAGGCAGAGCTTTTGACTTAACCACAGATCAAGTCTGCCTCCTTGCATCCCTACAGAGGTACCCTGGGATCTGGGGGAGATGACAGCAAACACCTCACAGCACCATGTCCCTGTTACAAAGAAGACATCAGCACATCAAAAGCACCCAAGAAACATTAATCTTTATTGGTAATGCTTACTACACCCACCCCCCCCCCCCAAGACAATCTGTTTTCCTGCTTCACAGGAGATTTGTCAGGTATTAATATCATATTGTGATCAGATTAATATCATTATTGTGATGAATAAAGAAGTGGTGCTTTGAGCCAGCACTCCAGTACATGACTGGTGTTTCATGCAGTGGGGCTCCTCAGGGTCCCTCCTTGTGTCACACACAGCAGCAGGGACTCTCTGGAGCTGGGTCTGCGGGAGGGCTTTGGGCACATGTGGTCATGTCTCACCATGAGCTGCAGCCCCAGGGATGTTGGTTGACGAGAAGCTTAACATGAGCCGGCAGTGTGTGCTTGCAGCCCAGAAAGCCAACCATATCCTGAGCTGCATCAAAAGAAGCGTGACCAGCAGGTCGAAGGAGGTGATCCTGCCCCTCTACTCTGCTCTTGTGAGACCTCACTTGGAGTACTGCGTACAGTTCTGGTGTCCTCAACATGAAAAGGACATGGAGCTGTTGGAGCGAGTCCAGAGGAGGGCCACGAGGATGATAAGAGGGCTGTAGCACCTCCCATATGAAGACAGGCTGAGAGAGTTGGGGCTGTTCAGCCTGGAGAAGAGAAGGCTGCGTGGAGACCCCATAGCAGCCTTCCAGTATTTGAAGGGGGTCTATAAGGATGCCGGGGAGGGACTCTTCCTTAGGGACTGTAGTGGTAGGACAAGGGGTAATGGGTTCAAACTTAAACAGGGGAAGTTTAGATTAGATATAAAGAAGAAGTTCTTTACAGTGAGGGTGGTGAAGCACTGGAATGGGTTGCCCAGGGAGGTTGTGGATGCTCCATCCCTGGCAGTGTTCAAGGCCAGGTTGGACAGAGCCTTGGACCACATGGTTTAGGGCAAGGTGTCCCTGCCCATGGCAGGGGGGTTGGAACTAGATGATCTTAAGGTCCTTTCCAACCCTTACTATTCTATGATTCTATGATTCTATGGGGCAGAGGCAGCTCCAGGCTGGCTGGAGGCACAGGCAGAGCCTGAATCAGCGGAAAGGAGAGGAAAGAAAGGAAAGAATTCTCACAGGCTATTTACAAAGGCATCCTTGCTGAGGTCTTTTACATTCTAAACCTCTCACTGTCCAGCTAACACCTATCCTTAAAGCAAAGAAAGGAGTTAAATTGAGCTAAAGGGCAGAGAACTTTGAATGCAATACAAACCCAACAGAAGACACAATGGCAAAATGAGAATGCCCCTGGGAGGCATGCACTGAAAACAAAAGATAAACCAGAATCTTTCCAAGCCCCAGGGGAGGGTCTGTACTTGGACTTTCAGTGACTGAAAACCCCTCTCAGAAGGGTGAAGCCAGAGAGGCCCATCATAACTCCAAACATGAAGCTCTCCATTTCCCCAGTGACAGGTCACAGCGTCCTGTCTGTTGGGTGCCCAATTCTAAGGAGCCTTAATGGGATTTCAAAGGCAAGGCATGTAGTTTTGCCTGAGACCACTTGGTGTGTGGGCTAACAGAAGCAGCTGAAATTACTTCAGAAATGACTTTGAAGAGCAAGGGTGTGTGCCTGGGGCTATATTCCACTGCAGTACTTTTCACACACAGAACAAAGCCCTTCAGCACATCAGTGGATATAGTGTGTATGAAATGAATGAGACTGAAGTGCTGGAGATAATGAAGCCACATGTAAACCACACAAGAAGGAAGAAAGAGGGGCCCAGGGCTCCCTGTCGGTGCTGCAGGAGAGCTGTCAGCATTCCTATCTTTGTCAGAACATGATTTCATGTGGAATGAGGGAACTGAGTCAGGGGTACATTCCCTCAGCTTTGTGGCTCAGAAAATGGTGTAATGATGGTTTCCACTTACTTGCACTCAGATGCAACCACTCATACAGGCAGCTTAGTGCTCCAAGTATTGGAGAGGAGGAGAGTGTGGTGTTGGTGTAAGTGGCATCCTGTTGCTTTTGGACACCACTCTGTGCATTAGTGGCTGCTCTAGCAGCCTATTGAGCAATAGGAACAGGCAGCAGAATAGTTCCAAATGTATTTGAAAAGAAGAGTGCTCACTGGGGAAGTGAGTTACTGCATTTCATCTGTGCTTTACTCACAGTGGCTGCAAAAGGACTCCAATGGCTTTCCCTATTAACCTATATTTCTCAGCTCAGGTGCAAGTTGCTGGTTATTTGCCCATGATGAATCTCTTTGAAAACACAGAGCCGTCATTCAAATATTATCCACAGAGGTAGCACTAAGACCTGGATGTTTGCAAAGGTCTGGCAAATCAGCCAGAATGTCAAGAGCTACATTTTTCCGTGTACTAAAAATGAGCATCATTTTCTAGGTGCAGAGCTCCAGCAGATCTGCTATACAAATATTGAAGTCAAACATCCACAGCAGGGGAAGATTGCAAAACACATGTAACCTTTAATAATCGAAATCATCGATGGTGATGGTGAAAGAATAAAACCACCAGCAGAAGTGGGGGTGATTCCCAGCACCTTCCTAATGTTTCCCTTGTTTCACCATGAACAATGGGTGAGTAAAAGTGTCTTCTGAGTTTTGGAACTGTAATCAATGGCAAACTGATACTAGGGCCTCTGAATGAAGTGTGGGTTTGTGCCTTGGACAAAAGGATGTCACATCTCCGTGACTTCCTAATCACAGAGAGACTGCACACAACTCTATGGGAGGATGTAGAAGCACAATCACATCCTAAGTCCTCCTGTTTCCTTTGCATCAGTGAAATCCTGCAACAGCCTCAAAAGTCTCATGGTTCATTTTAGGTTGCAGCAGCCACAAGAGAGCACAGCAAGGCATCAAACAGCCCACATGCTTCCAGCCATACCTTCTTGCACTGGTCTGGTCCATATTTCATACCTGCGTAGCAGCACTGGAGGACTGCAGAGTGTGGTTCAGTTGGAGAGCTGGGTCACAGTCACACATCGCAGCACTGCACTGGGCAGGTGTTGAACCAGGAAAAGCCATCTGAAATGGTTCATGGAGAACATATTGTTAAGAACCCAAACTACCTCAAACATCACAGCCAGTATGAAATAACCTTGCAAACACATTATAAACTTGCTTAGAAGAACTGGATAATACAAAAGGGTCAAATTTTTACTGTTAAATGTCAACACATAATTCAATGCAAAGTAATGTTTAAATCTATTCTACTTTAGTAGGAATTTGGCTGTGGTGCACAGTATTGTGGAACAAAAGCTGGTTTGTTGTGGGGTTTTTCTTATATTAAGTCACATATGATATTCTGCACTAAAATAATGAATTATTTTAATAGCTAAAGTGAAATGTACATCTATAACCACAAGAAATAACATAAAGATGCCATTCCAATGGCAAAGTAATTTTAACCAAGCTTTAATTGTCAGATTGCTTATAACTGCCTATGAGCTTCAGGTCTGAACTCAGTTCTGCTACGCCTTAGTGTAAATCAGTGGTATATTCAATGAGGGGTTTAGGTTTACCGTGATGAAAGTGAGAATTTGGCCTTTTTTGCTTGAAAGGCATGATTTTCTGGCCAATCCACTGCTGTTGGAGGAGCAAATGAATGAAGACTTGAATGACTCTTGGAGCAACAAGTCTCACATTTGTGTCATGGGCAGAAGGTAAGCAAAAGCTGTTTGGACTTGTCCTAAAGCTTCGCTGAACTGTGATCTTTATCATTCCTTTCCTCTGTCTTATCTGGACACCTCTGTAAACTCTGCAGGACTCATATGTCCCGGATGTGTTTGGAAACCAACATGTGGCTCCAGATTCTGTGGTTCAGTCACCCACAGGATGTGATGTGGGAGTCTCCCTCACACTGAATGTGCTTCCCAATCACCATTTTTAATCTTTAAGGGAGAAAACCTTCGTTTAAAGACCAAAAATGTGTCCAAGTATCATGGGATGAAAAAGCTGCTCCAGGGGAACTGTAGAAAAGCTGTCACTGGGCAAGCACCTACCAAACATTCCAGTGGCAGATCCTACTCCTGAAGAACAGGTAACTTTGCTCCAGAGCTGTTTAATGCCAATCTTCATTACACAAAGAGCATTCAGCAACCTTCAGCCACCTTTGAGTTTGCTCTGGTGTATTTTCCTTACGGCTTAGTAATTACTTGTGAATACTACATCTGCTTCGAGGGAGATAATGACAAGTTGTGTCACGTACTTTGAATACCAGCAAGAAGAGTCTGGCTCTTTATCTACTCAGGTATTGATGTAAGTTGACAAGATCCCCTGGAGCCTTCTTTTCTCCAGGACGAGCAGCCTCAGCTCTCAGCGTCTGCTATGCTTTAAGGCCAGTTCTAGCACGGGCAGTCACTCTTTGCCAGCTGTTTGCTAACAGAAAGTCTGGAGCACACACTTTCCCAGTCTCCTTGAGGCAAACTCTTTGTTTCCATTTCTCTCAGTAGCATTTCCCGTGCTCTTTGTTCTCCCTTTGTCATTTCCACTCTTTGGGAACTCCTCCTGAACTCGGTGAAAGCACCAGTCTGGTTCATTTCATTCCCAGGAAATCGACAAACCCTGGGCCATGACCTGCCCCTGTTTTGCTGCTTGTTGCTTCAGACTTACACAACCATTCAGATGCAGAGCTGGAAGAGGCTTCCAGAGATCATCTGCTCAGCCCTTCTGCATTGGAAGGAGACAACCTCCCGCAGATGTTGGTCTGTCTATGGGCTCCCTGAGGTACATCCCGTTCCCGGTACCTTTGCCGGCTGAGGCGGGAGCCGAGGCAGGAGCTGAGGCAGGAACCGCGGCAGGGCACCGCCGCCATCACACCTCACCACAGCGCCGGCCCCTCAGCAGGACGCCCCCTACCGCTCGCCCGCTCCTGCCCCTCCTTCGCTTGAGCTCCCCCCTCCCGCCCCGCCTCGGCTGGCCAATGAGCTGCGCACACGCAGCAACGGTCCAAGCGAGAGGTGCCCGGCAGCCGCCTAACCCAAAAGACAGGGCTCGGGAGGCCGGTGCCGCCGTTGTGTCGCTCCCCACACGAGCCTGGCTCATTCCGCCGTGTCGCGGGATTCTCAGTTCCCACCGGGAGCCCCCTCCAACAGCAAACTGGTCAGGCACTTCTGAGGGCAGGGGACGAACTGCCTCTTCTTCAGGACCCCTTGCTGCGGTGCATGCTGGGAATTGTAGTTCATGTGCCGCCGAGGCCCAGCGAGCGTGAGCGGGGCGGGGCCCGGAGGAGGACTACAACTCCCGGGGCGCACGGGGCTTGCCTCTTCGCTCTTCTTCCGCCTCGGCGGCAGCTGTGGGCAGCGGGGCGTGCTGGGCTCGAGGCGTGGGTGTATTCCGCCGCGGCCCCCTCTAAGGAGCCGCCCGGGGGGGGCGCCGGCAGGTTCCCGCTGCCGGCTGCGTGCGGCCCGTCCCGGGGCCCCGCCATGGATCTCTTCGGGGACCTGCGGCGCATGAACAAGCGGCAGGTAGAGGCCGGGGCCCGAGCCCGCGGGGCGGGACGGGAGGTGGGGGCCGCTCGCAGGTTCCGGGGCTTCGGAGTTGCCCGGAGCTGGCACGGGGTGCCCAGAGAAGCTGTGGCTGCCCCATCCCTGGCAGTGTTCAAGGCCGGGTTGGACACAGGGGCTTGGAGCAACCTGCTCTAGTGGAAGGTGTCCCTGCCCGTGGCAGGGGGTTGGAACTGGATGAGCTTTAAGGTCCCTTCAACACAAACCATTCCATGATTCTGGGAATAGGAGGAAATGATCCTTGTTGTTTCTCTTCTATTCCCACAGCTCCTCTTTTTAAACGAAAAGAACTGTTGAAAGCACAAGGTCTGCTGTTACTGATCTTGCTGTATTTCTTATGTGTGTTTTGAATACTTATGAGCTCAGGGAGGAATCAGCAACCTGTGATCAAAATAGACTTGATCATTTGGCTTTTGGCTTCCTGTGTGTTAGAAGCCTTTGCTAGTGAGTTCAGTAGCTCCTGTACAAACACATGGGAGCATCGCACAGGCAGAATAAGCCAAGATTGAGGCACACACTGGATTTATGCTGCAGGATGGTGTGTACGGTCTGATTGGCACTACAGCCATCTGTTCCACCAGCTTCTGTTGGAATATGATTTTAGCGTGGAAGTCCACATGCCTGGAGTGTGGTTCAGTGGTGCATATGGGTTGAAATTCTATCTTGTGCTTCTAAATACAGCACAGTAACTCTGCAAAACGATTTTCTTGTTTCGTACAGCTGTATTACCAAGTCCTAAACTTTGCTATGATTGTGTCTTCCGCCCTTATGATATGGAAAGGGCTGATCGTGGTTACTGGAAGTGAGAGCCCCATTGTCGTGGTGCTCAGGTAAGTGAATGCAAAGGGTTTTTTTGTTCAAGCCCAAATATTATTATGTCCTATGTCTCCTCCCCTTCCCCCTTGGATACATTTGGAGTTTGAAGTCTCACCTACTTAAAGGAGCTGTCAAACACTTCCTTTCTTCTAACTCTGGTTTTGTAAGAGTTTGGTCTGCTTTTGTAGTTGCAGTCTGGTTTTCACTGCAGTTTGTAGAAGCAGTAGGTATGTGACACCTTTGAAAAGCTAGGTTATCTCATTATTTCTCTGAAGCAGTAAGGGGAGTCTTCTATAGGCTGACTCAGCTTGGGGCTTGCTGAGGCTTGGGTTGTTTAAATGTGTGTTCAGTATTACTGAATGGATGTAGCAACACGTTTCAGTTAAAATGAGAGTTTATCTGTTTTATGTCATGGTGGTTCTTTCATTTTCCATAATGCTAATAAAGCCTCCCTCTCTTTCTGTTTGTAGTGGCAGCATGGAACCAGCTTTCCACAGGGGAGACCTGCTGTTCTTAACAAATTTCCACGATGACCCAATCAGAGCTGGTGAAATAGTCGTTTTTAAAGTTGAAGGCAGAGACATTCCAATAGTTCACAGAGTAATCAAAGTACATGAAAAGTAATGCAACTTGGCGTTTTCCTTGTTTCTAAATGTACTCTCCTTCACCATGGCTTTTGATTATGTTCTGGTTTGTTAGTATTTTATGACAAAAGGCAGTGAGGCTATGCTGGAAGATAAGGCATCTCTAGGGTGCGATCCACTTTTGTGCCCAGTCCTGTGGCACGGTTTGTGGCACGCTTCTTGAGACCCTGACTCCTGTCCCTCATCAGAGGTTTGAAGTAGATAAACCTGTGCCAAAGAGAAGTCCAGTAATACAAGCTGTACGCATTGGGTTTGCCAGCAGTAGCAGTATGGGAGCAGAGTCTGTTTCTAATTCTGCACAGTGAAAAGCTAACTGGAGGTTGCAAACATTGACATATTTGCTCTTCAGGAAGTGCTGGCCATGAGCTGGTGTTTGAGTAGTATCTGTTCTTCAACACTTTTTGGAACAAATCTGTACCTCCAAGAACTGCCTCTTTTTTAATATCTAATTTGTCTTCGTGAAAACTCCTTGTTTCTTGATATCACTACTTGCAGTTAGCAGCTTTTTGAGCAAAATTATTAACTTAATCGTTTTCTTTAAATGGGAGTGTTGAACCAAAGTCTTGCATGCATCACCTGCATGTATGCCTGGTGTTCAGTGAGTGACTAAAACTGTATGAGTGTTAGTGACAAAATGCTGAATTTGATGCAGATTTGCAGCTGCTTTAGAGGGTCTTCAATATCTGTTTCCATCAAAGGAAGGTCGAAGCTTTCTTTTGACATAAATATGATTACTGAAAGTTAAACAAGTGTCTAGAACTTAGAAGCAAATTGCCTAAAGCACTGTGGCGTTATACCACTTTCTTCCCAAGGGAAGATTTTCACAGACTACCTCATGTGAAACTTGTGATTTAAGTTAATTCTCTAAGGTGTGATGGCTTCAGAGGATCTTGCTCCCCAATTTGTGGAATAAAAATAAAACAGACAAAACCTCTTAGTAGAGATTATTCAGGATTTCAGAGTTAACTTTCTGATCTGTTGAAAATGCAGAGGGTTGGGTTTTTTTCTCCCTGATAGGCACGTACAGCTTTTGCTCTGGATGGACAATATCCCTTTCATGTCCATTGTGTCATTGCTTACATTAAATGACAATCTAGGAATGTTTTTAAAACACATTTCTTGTTAAAATCTATTAATTCTGTCAATAAAGTCCATACTGTTAATGATTTAATGGTGTTAAATAAGTAGGACTGGAAGCGAAAAACGCTACAAGATTAGATAACACTGTTTATCTTCGTTGTGTTTTGTAGATGTTAATTGAGGCTTTTATATTAAGCGTTATTTAGTTTATCATCTCTTTGCCTTCTAGAGGAAATGGGAACATCAAATTTCTGACTAAAGGTGATAATAATGAAGTTGATGATAGAGGCTTGTACAAAGAAGGTCAGAACTGGTTAGAGAAGAAGGATGTCGTTGGAAGAGCAAGAGGGTAAGTAATGAAAATGTCTGTTCTTTATAGTTAAATAGAAAGAAAATGTGGAACTTAAGTCAGTTCCACTGTTGGTACAAAGTGGATCTGGTATGGGGGTTTTTGAATTTCTTAAAGAAAATGGGAAGTAAAGTACTTTACATGGAGATCCACACTGGTAAGAGGAACCACAGAGGCAACTTTTCCAAGATATATCTCACATAACTTGATTAAATTTTTATCTAAGGGAAAAAACAATTATTTGCTATTCAGCCACCCATTAGTGGCAGGATAAATGATTGTTTTACACCGAGTAACATCGAGACATTTCCATGTAATATTTGAGGGTTAGTGTTACATTCAGCTGCTTTGTGAATTACAGGTTTTTGCCTTACGTGGGGATGGTGACTATAATAATGAATGACTATCCAAAATTTAAGGTATGTATGCAGACATTTTGGATACTTTAAAATAGCAAGTGAAGATAGTAAAAATGTTGCCTATAAGAACACATGTTAATAAATGTGGTTCTGTGGCTTTGTACCTAATGTGAAGTGAGCTGTGTGCTCTTGCTTGTTTTAGCCTGTTATTCAGTAGAACTTAGTATTTGTAATACTTTGAAAACATTTAGTTTATAGGAATTCCAGAAGTGTTTGCAGTTGTGATGCCTGTTTGTAATGATCACCTTGAAATAGTCCTGTAAGTTTGTAGGAACCCAACTCCTGTGTACTGAGCTAGCAGGTGTGATGTTGGACAGGGCACGCTTGGAAAAATTTGCAATGAAGAGACATTACAATCATCTTTATTCTCTGTTTTCTCTTGCAGTATGCTCTGCTGGCTGTAATGGGAGCATATGTACTGCTGAAACGTGAATCCTGAAACAAAGGTCACTTTTGCAAGAACAAAGTCCAGAGTTAAATATACAGGGGGGGAAAAACCTAATATATTTCAGATCATTTCTGTATACAAAACTGTGCAAGCTTCTGTCTTGTCTGAATAAACTGATGAGTAAAGCTGTTGCCTGTTGGTTAATTCTGAAATCATATGTTTACTATTTTACATAGATGCTGCTTTCAGTTAGACTTTTGCTTGTTTGGAAGACACTGCCTGCCATGTGCTGAAGCAGCCTGTGGCACTCCTTGACATTGCTGCTGGTTTTGCTGCATCTGAATCCACTTTCTCCCTCCTGTTAAAGTATTTTTGTTTCCTGGCTACTTCTAATCTCTGTTTTCATGACCATACAAAGCGTTTTGATCAGTGCTTGCAAGGACACAATGTATGGGTTGGGACAGGAAGTGAGTTCAGAGAGTTTAGTCAGACTGATGCCTGAAGAAAGCTGTCCAGGTAGGACTGACAACACTAGACAGGAATGGGTATTTCTGAGTAAGAACTGAGAAGTGGTAACTTGGAGCTTTTCCCCCTGGATTTGAAACATGTTCCTTAGTGCTATAGGGACAGATAACCCGATGGCCTGATTTTGAGAGGCCTGATTTTTAGGGACTCTAGAATTGTAGCTGTTTACCATTCTGCCTTTGTGTTCCCAGCTATAAACCAAACCCAACAACAAGATGTTATGGGGCTTTATTAACACCAGTAAATTGCTGGGTGAATAGCACAGTAGTTCACTTAAGTAATATTACCAATAAGGGTATGACATAACTCATATTCCAGTTTTGAGACTGTATTGTGCTCTCCCATCATCTGATACCTGAATAGTGTTAAACATAAAATGGGTTTTTCATTTAAAAACTTGCCTGATAAGTGTTTTATATGAAATTCTGGCTTTTTTCTCTCCTTTCTCTTCAAATGTCAATGTTTTACCCTTAACAAAGCAGAACTTGTTTTCCTCGCTTGCTTTGTTTTTGTAGCCTTGATAAGGAACAGCATGAGGCTCTACAAAACTATATCCTCTTCTACAATAATGGCACTTCTTCCATTGTAAAGCTACTGCTGAAGGCAGACAACTGCTGCATTTTTCCAAGTACTTCTTTTGTGTCCTACTAAGCAGTTTTCATGACAAACTGTATTATAAAAATGACTTATTTTGTGTCAAATTGTGTCGAAATAAAATTGACTATAATAAATGGCATGTCAGAATAATTTAGGTATCCGTAATGCAGCCTTCCTGGAAGTGTACCATCACAGCTCAGGAAATTATTTCATTTTTGGAGATGGTGTATGTGTAGTAAGATACATTTACATGTTTTCATTCCCTCCTTCCCCTCTATTGCTGAACTCAGAGTCCACCTCTCCAGTGCAATCACAGCCAGCTCCAACTCTGAGAGGAGGGTTTTGGGTAGACCCCCAGTGACAGATTTGGCACATTATTATGACATTATTACAACACGTTATTATGGGAGTTTATTCTTCTGTTGAGGAAACATGGGTTAGTAAAAAGACACAAGCATAACATCTAAATATGTGGGTTCATGCTCAGAAAAAAAGGTTGTACTTCTTGGGTGTGGTATCCCATGTCTTGTTTTAACTCTTCTTGCACAGTGGAGTGAAATGTGGTTGTCAGAGTGGCCACACCTGCTGCTCTTCACGTTCCGCAATGCTGATGGCAGTGCTGGCCAACTTTATCTGTCTGAGTTTAGCCGCTTGCCTAGAGATCTGCTAGTGCATCTGCCAAAGCAACTTTGGTCAGCACATACACTCACCTGGTTAACCATATAGGTAATCTACCTGCCTACGTGGGAAGGCTGTAAAGAAGATGGAGCTTGACTTTTCTCAGTGGTGCCCATTGCCAAGGCAAGAGACAATTCCATCCGAACGTTAGAAATGGTAATTTTTACTGAAACAGGCTAAACCCACAGTTGAGACCACTAAAATCACAGTGAAACTACTAAAACATGGTACCTTTCCACACAGAAATACATTGGCTTGCTAGCTGGTGGCTGCTTTGTCCAGGCCAGGTGCGTTGGCTGCCTGTGAAAATGCTTAAAGATCACTCACGACAACTGGATCGGGTTGTTCTTGATTCTGCTCTTGACTTTCATTCCTGTCATTGAACTGCTTTAAGCCACCACTTCCATTTCCGATGATCTAGTTAGATAGTGCTGCTTATTAATTTCTGTAGCGTAGAAGTCAGAGAAAAGGAGTGCCAAAAGCTTTGCCCAGAACCTCAATCTCTGGTATAAACCCTTTCCTTCTGCTAAGTAACATACAGAATCTTTTAATTCTTGGGCTGATAAGCAATGATAAATGAGCTTTGATGGGGAAGTGTGTATCAGGAGAATACTTTCTTTCTGCTGTGAGTAAATTGCACTCTGATGCTAGAATGATTTGACTTGTAAACGTTAATTTGTGTTTGCAACAGAGAATTTTGATCAAACTGTTTGATATGTGTTGTAACTGCATAGTAACAGCTCTCTGCTCGTCCTGCTAAGAACAAGTTTTAAGGTGATTTAACAAGTTGCAGTCAAACTTAGCCACATTAAATTCAGGTATATTGCTGCTCCCTGTGCTTCAAGCAGAATGTCACATCTCCTCAGAGGTGAGGGACAGACTCTGCTCATGCATGTGGTTTGGCAGGTTACAGATGGGGCTGACTAATAAAAAGTGGGTTAAAATCCTATGCATTTGACGCATCAAAGCGCCTTCCTTTTTCTATAAATACAGCTACTTCAGTTGCCTGCTCTGTTCCCAGGCTGCAGCTTCCCTTTGAAGTCAGGACAGATCAAGGATCTAATCGGCAGGTCTACTGACTTATTAAATGGAGGCAGTGCTCCATCGCTCCTTGAAGCTGTGGTAGCTGGTTCACCTCAGCCTACATGCTGCTTTAGACACCAGTACCCCTGGGGAGGATGGCTGGCTTGGCTACTGGCATGAAATACTGTGCATTGTGCCACTGGAGAAAAGGAAAGAGCATTTTAAAGCACTTCTCTCTTCGCAGCACTTCGGTGTTTGATGTTAGGCTGGGGGTGTGCAGGGCAGCTCTGGCACTGCTTGCTGTGCCCCTCTGCTCCTCACTGCCTTTCTGGAAGGGCAGCACTGGAGGTGTCCAAGTCCTGCTGCCACGTGCTCAGGCTGAACTGCTGCCTGTGTTGGTAGAGAGAAAATGAGTGTGTGGAGTAACTGGAGAGAGAACTCCAGTTTAAGCCTTGTTTAGCAAGTAATTTCTCTCTATGTTTAATCAAGATAGTAAGCAACGGTGATGAAAAGGACGTTTTCCTCCGTATACATGGATTTTATCAACGTTTCTTTGAACATCTTAAGGGCTAAAAGCAAACAAAATGTAAGCCACCCACATGGCAAAAATTCAATATGCTTCTCTGCTCCGCGGCTTGGCTTAAATAAGTATATTCCATCTCTTCTGTCATCATTTATGCTCCAGTACCCTGCTTTTGTATAGAGAACTAACTGCTTCTCCATCATCTGTGTGAATACACTATCAGCAGAAACTATATATATACACACATGTGCTATATATAGTCTGTATCTGTATGTAGGTGCATGGAAGTCTGATGTGGACATGACCATCACCTGAATTTTCAATCTGTTTGAATGTGTTTGTCCTCTGCTGTGGACAAAGCTTTGTTTCTTCTGCAACCACATTAGGACATCAGTGCCTAGTGCTGATGACCACATTTGCTAGAAATAAAACTAAAGGTATATGTGGAAAATCTGACTACAAGAAGGGTCTGGGCATTGGCTGGGAGCAGGGTGCTGGTGCACCAGCCCCCTGGAGCACCCTGGCTGTGTTTGCCTGCTGGGGGCAAGGGAGGAGGAGAGGTGGCCACATGGGGTTTTGCTGGTCTCTGGGGGGGGATGCACAGCGTGGCTCTGCCCCAGGGTGCCTGAAGCCTTTGGCTCACCTTCCAGCCAGCTCAGGGCTCCAGCAGTCACAGGCAGCCCAGTGCTGGGCGCTGGACTGTGGCCTGTCCTTGCTCTCAAGGAACAATGCCCCTTCTGCCAGCCACTGGATGGGTCCTGCTTCCTGCTTTGCTTCTTGTGGTGGGAGTCTAGGGCCCCTTGAGAGCCTTTCAGTTTGCTGATGCCTGTCCTGCTGTTTTGTGTTTGCTTGCCCTCTGGATTTGTGTCGCGCAGGTTCCTCAGCTCTATTTTCTCCAACACAATCCAGTATTTATAAACCCAGAAGCTATATGTGGAAGGAAGTTGCCATGTGGGAAATAAACCTTGTAGTTTCAGATTTCCTCACTGCTTATTTTCTATAGATTTAGTTGCAACCCAACAAACTGCAGATGAGTCACCCGCCACTCGCTGCACTACCCCGCCCCAGCTCGTGCAGAAATCCTGCTGGAACGGCTCAGGCTGTCCAGGGAAAATGAGCCCTGACCCTTTACATGAACCCTGTGCTTAACCTGCACCCTGAGCCCTTCCTGAGAGGCGCTTGTTCAAACTTAAACAGAGGAAGTTTAGATTAGATATAAGGAAGAAGTTCTTTACAGTGAGGGTGGTGAAGCACTGGAATGGGTTGCCCAGGGAGGTTGTGGATGCTCCATCCCTGGCGGTGTTCAAGACCAGGTTGGACAGAGCCTTGAGCCACATGGTTTAGGGCAAGGTGTCCCTGCCCATGGCAGGGGGGTTGGAACTAGATGATCTTAAGGTCCTTTCCAACCCTTACGATTCTATGATTCTATGATTCTATGAGAAACAAGCAACAAGCTGCCTGTGCCCAGCACTTTCTGAAGCACAGCATGTCAACTGTGCCCTATCAAACAAAAGTTTCTTGTTTCCTGTTGCTCAGCCCCTGTAAAGCGGGGAGCTCGTGTTGGAAAAATGTCTTCGGTTCCTCAGGGAGCTGCTGCTGCCGTTGGCTCTGGGGCTGTTCGCAGGCACCTGCCCTCACTGCAGGTGGGAAGTGCTGCAGATGAAGTCTATTCAGCGTCTCCAACATTTACCAAGTATTCCTCGGTGATTGTGCCCTATTATTGCATTGGTGATACGCTTCAACCATTGTTTGTTCTGTACATACATTACAGCTGCCTCTGATGGCAGGATCCCTACAAAGGGAGTGATGAAAGGCACACCATTCTTCTGTTAGCCCTTTCTCTTGCCATAAACCTGCCTTGCTGATAGAACACTCATAGGTGTCTAAAATGTAAAGGAAGCAAATTAAAGAGTGTTATTGTGGTAATAGCATTTAAAACCCATTCGTGTTTTCCTGCCATGGAGCACAACACGGGTTCACTTTGCCATGGGATATACGAAAGGTAGAAAGGTACTTTAAAATGGAGAGAGCTGCTTCTGGGTGTTCCAGCACAAATCTACGTGATCAGATTTCTTTTTTAACAAAGATTGTCTCGACTGAGTCACAGTTGATAACGTACATTTATGGTATCTGGCTCTTCTTTCTGATGAGGGGGTCCACTATCTTATTTCTGTATGTTACCAAATGAGTATTATTCTGAAAGGTTAATGAATATAATAACTAAAATAAATTCATATTACTTTTTTATTCTTATGAACAAGTAAAGAAGTTACTTGTTCATAAATTATAATGATGCACAAATGTATTCCAAGAGTGGGCTGGATCCTTGGCTGGGCTGAGGAAGGTGATGAGGCCAAGGAGGAAGGATGTTTGTTTGGGAACATTCCTGCTGTCCCTGCCCAGCACCCGAAAAACCTGATGAGCACAGACCAGGCGTTCATCAGCCTAGACATGGTCCAAACCATGGCAGCCTTGACAGCCCCTTCCGTGCCCACCTTTGTACCCCATCTCCCTGGGTGCTGGTGGTGCACCGCACAGCCCAGCATGTCCTCAGTATTCTGACAAAGGACAGTTTCCTGAATTTCCAATTTCCTGTCTCAAATGGCAAAGAACAATGAGAATGTCCCACGGGTGGCAATCTTGTGTTGGATCACTGTCACTCAGCACGTGCTGTCTGTAGCTGCACTGCAGGCTGCACAGAGGAACGTCATTGAGGCATGAGAATACTATTGTACATTAAACAAGAATGCATAATTAATAACCAAAATAAAGGAATGAATCACATTAATCAGTACAAGAAGATGCAATAAGCTGAGACTAAGCAAGGGAACAATTTAGCTCATACAGTAGGATACACAATTGACTTCCAAAGTGATTATGCTAGATGGTTTGCCCAGTAATCACGTTAGTTTGCATCCACGGTAGTTCCCAGTGGGTGTAGTTCAGTTCCAGCTGGGCAGGGTTAGCTGAAGGATGTGGCAAGCCCCTGGCACTCAGCTCTGTTAACTGTGTACCCCACCCAGGTGCGTAGGGAACTAGACACCACATAAACTGTACCAATTCATATGACTCCATCCCTGCCTCTGTTCCTCTAGGGACAAACAGCACATCAGGACTCCATATCCCTCTGCTACTCCCACCTTCACCTCAGTGGAATACTCGCATGCCTGGAGCTGAGTACGTGTTTCAGCTTCCACTTTTTTGTGGCCTTTACTGTCGCTCATTGCCTCCTTCAGTGATTCACTCACCCTCTCCTCTGCACTGCCTCTTCAGGATGAAGGTCTTTTCATCCATTATTATGAAGTTGGCCAGTTCCAGCCACTTTAGACTGCTGGAAGTTCACAAGTTCTCTGTGCAAGTCCTGTAGATCTGTGAGTGACATTACTGTCACCCGTGGAGATAAATGTATGCGATAGTGGGAACTAAAAGAAACTCTTTGCACAAGATGTTCCATTTCAGTGATCCTCAAGGGACGTTATCATTTGAGTCTGGTCGCTTCACAGCCATTCCTCCAGCTAGAGAAACGCTGGAGCGTGTTACAAGCTTTTCCGTAAGCTCTCGTTAAAATCTATCACCCGCTTTGGTCGCTGCAGTGAGAGCAGCAGAACGCTCCTGCCAGCGCTCCCATGTCCGACCCCTGCGGCCCCGCACGGGACGGGCACAGGCGGGAGCAGCGGGGGGGCAGGACGAGGCGAACGCGAGCGGGGCGGGCGGCGGGACGCCTGTGAGCGGGTCGCGGGAGGGGTCCTCGCGGGGCTGCGGTCCGCGGCGGGCGGGGGGCAGCGCGGTGCCGCACAGGGACGGGCCCCCCCGCCGGGGCGGGAGGCGGGCGGGGGCCGGGGGCGGCCGCAGCCCCGCGAGGAGGCGTCAAGAGCCGGAGCCCCGCTCGCTCCCGGTCCCGGCTCCGTATAAATGGGCGGCGGCGGCGGCGGCGGCGGCAGCGCTTCGCCCGGACGGAGCCGGAGCTGCTCAGCGGCGGCACCGGTGGCCCCGGCGCGGCAGGATGGGCGGCGGCGGCCCGCGGCGGCCCGGCGCTCTGCCGCTGCTGGCGCTGGCGCTGCTGGCGGCACAGGGCGGCTCGGCTCCCCTGCAGCCCGGCGGCTCCCCCGCGCTCTCCAAGATCTACCCCCGCGGCAGCCACTGGGCTGTGGGTAAGTCTCCGGCCCGGCCCGAAGGCGCACGCGTGGCGGCTGCCGGTGCCTCCTCCTCGCCCGGGCGGACACGGGTGCGACCGCCCGGCATCCGACCGGGCTTCCCTGTCCCCGCCGTCGGATTGGCGGGTGGCTGCCGGAGGAAGCCCCGGCTCCAGCCGGTGCCCTGGAGCCGACGGCGCGGGGTGAGCGAGTCCCCGACGGGCGCTACCCGGTACCCGCCGGGGCCGGGCGGACTCTACGCGGTCCCCGAGGGCCGGCAACCCTTGTCCCGGTCAGCCTCTGTCCCAGCACCCCGCGCTTGTGCGGAGTAACGCAGCTTTGGCACGTTCATTTGGCGATGATGTTTCTACCGCTGCCTTTCCTCAGACATGCAGGAACCCAGACCCGACCCCGAAGCTCCCCAGCACTCTAGGGCGCTGTCAGCACCTTGGGTAGCCCCGGTGTGGCCGGAGCCCCGGGGCGCTCAGCCTGGGGAGCCTCCTCCAGCGCTGCCTTTCCACCTCCCCATCCCAGTAACCTCCTTTGCAGCCTAAAGCCAACTATGATTTCAGTTTGATGACCATAAAGTATGGTATATCAAAAGCGCACCCAGTTTAGCTCCTAGAAAGGCACTGGAACATAGCCTTACTCTACAGTTCCCACATGGCATGTCAAGGCAGGGAAAGTCTCAAGCCTACTGCTTCTTACGATTGGACTCAATGATCTCAAAGGTCTTTTCCAACCTAGTTCCTAGATTCTATGATTCTCTATCCACTTCTTATTCCAGCATTCTTACCAGGTGCCTCTCTAGCTCCAGGCACAATCCTCGGTTTTTTTATGCCTTTTCTCAGTAATGTTTTCTCTGACAATGTAGAATAAGAGATGGGGGAAATTGTGTGTGACATTGTGACAGATTTCCAGTCCCAGTTGTGCTTCAGCTTTGACATCCTCTAAGCCATTCCCTCCATGCTATCCGTCAGTAACAGCTTCCAGCTGATGCTCGAGCAACCAAATCTATACCAGTCTTGGGTAATTTCATGCTACCATCATTGTTGTTCCAGGGCATTTAATGGGGAAAAAGAGCACTGGAGATTTTCCTTATGCTTATGAAGAAGAAAACAAGACCCCATTTTCAGCATTACCTGAAAATATCAAGCAGCTGGAAGACTACCTGCAGTGGGAAGAAATCTCCAAGTATTTGCTACGGCTGCTGGAAAGGAGTGAAAATAAAAGTGCTCATGTTTTAAAAGGAGGGCTTCCCTGGTATGCCAGGAATACCTGGGACACAGATGACAACAGCAGCTGGAAAAATGTAAGTAACAAAAAACCTGTAACAACACTCCATATGTTCACCTTTTGTTGTACAGTAACAGACCAGCTTCCTCTGGCTTGCGGGTTGTCCAGAAAAGCAGCAGAAATGCATCTCGTGCACTAATCATTCAGTAAAGTAAGATTCTACTCTTGATTATTGCTTTATTGATTAGTGATTATCTTGATTGCCCTATCCCTGTCAGTGTTCAAGGCCAGGTTGGACAGGGCTTGGAGCAACCTGGGCTAGTGGAAGGTATCCCTGTCCGTGGTAGGGGGTTGGAACTGCATGAGCTTTAAGGTCCCTTCAACCCGAACCACTCTGTGATTCTATGATTACAGATTGTATTTTTAATGAGTTAATTTGCCGCTGGACATAAACTCAGATTTTAGTGCCTGCATTCCCTTCAAGTCACTCGGTTGTTCCATTCTCTTCTTTTCCAGCACTTCATGCTCATTTGGCCACATCAGCACCAAGTTGTGTATTAACCCAGCAAAAATAAGCTGATGTGAAAACCAGGTGTGAGTATAGAGGGCAGGAAGAAGGCAAAGTGTGTTGTGTATAACAGCACATCACACTGCCTGTCTCCCTCGGGTGCTGATCAGAGGATGGAGCATCTGGGCTGGGGAGTTTCCTCTGTTCCAAGCTCTGGCTTGGCTCACGCAAGTCTTTTCCCCCAGGGTTTGTGGCTACTGATAAACTGTAGGTGTGCCTAGGACCCACCTCTTCTTCCCTCAGGCTAATGGACTTACTAGCACTATTTCAGAAGTCAACAAGGCTTTGGGCCAGATTCACCCCTGTTCTTTTGGAAAATCCTATAAACTACACTTGGAAGGGTATCAGTGAGGCTTTAGAGAAAATAATCAGGGTCTAAATGACATAAAATTGCAGAATTTACTAGAAAACCCCTTTCTTTATAATGCCTCAGGTACAGTCATGGTGATAGAGCTGCAGAAGTTTGAAATAAAATACAGAGATTAATACAGCCCCTTAAAGATATTGGTGGGAAGATTCTTTTCTTCCCATATTCTACTGTAACATGATGTAATTAATATTCCTCCCTCCTGAAACCCTGGTGCGGTGAAGCCAGTGACTTGGGTTTAACTTGAATATGGATAAGAAATTAAAGCCAGCATTTAAGTCTCTTACACCACTAATACAAATGCTGTCCGTAGGTTTCTTTCTGGCTATGGCTTTATGACAATGATACTTGCAGTAACAGTGATTACTATTATCTAAAAGGGAACTGTGTCATCTTCAGCTCTGCAGTGGGCAGTTTTGTCATCACATTAGATAAACAAAT
Source organism: Strigops habroptila (assembly GCF_004027225.2). NCBI lineage: Eukaryota > Metazoa > Chordata > Aves > Psittaciformes > Psittacidae > Strigops > Strigops habroptila. The sequence goes on from NC_044302.2 coordinate 101,799,833, forward strand.
CCCATCATGCTATGGAAAGAGGGGAATATTTTGACTTTGAAAAGTATCTGGTAATGAATTGTACTTACAAAGGCTGAAAGTTGCCTCTGGTAAGTGTAAATATATCCAATTGTGTGTTCTTTTACCCTGCATTAATAGCCACATTTTTGTGGTCAGACTTTGAACATATACATGGAATAATGGGATTATTGCCCTAAATATCCAGATTTCTCCAATGATTAGTAAAAAACCATGTCTTCTGTGTGACTAGGGTATATGACAACTTGGAGAACCTCATTTTGCCACAGAACCTTTGATATCCAGCATTCAACAGTTACTTTGTCTCTATCTGGAAGTAAAACATAATCATGAGAGTAGTACAAGTAGTAGGTACTCTGTGCTTTCCTACTGTTGGACATGGGCACCTGATTATCTGCACCCCAGATAAGATGTGGTGTATCGGTTTTCCTTTGCCTTCAGAAAGTAAAACCCCAGCACCTGATGGTTAAGCTTTGTGTCTGTTTGAAATCTGTCTTCCAGATGAAGACGTGAAGATGGGAAAGAATGTGCTTTTTTCTTCAGGGCTGTGATAGATATTTAAATAATGATAATTGTTACTTTTAACAGAGGAGGCCTTATTTATGAAGGTGTAATTCTGGTACCTATGAACGTCAGTCATACATGTACACAGGGATACAAGAGCATTTTGACTCTGTAGGTCTTGACTATATATTTTTCTGGGTGTGAGGGGTTCTGTGTTGCACAGGCTTTGGTTAGACATCACTCTTGTTTAAGGTGCTGCTGTCCCACAGCTCACACAGGGGCCCCATGTACAGGAATGGTGGATGTAGCTGCCTGCCTCAGGGGAGAAAGCTGCTGCTGCTGGTGTGGTGCATGTAGGAACTTTGCACTCAGCATTAAATACTTCTCCAGCCATACTGTTTGAGTTTGAAATAGAAACTGCTCTAGGAGGAGCGAGACGCTGTATTTCCAGTGGGTTACTGTTCACTCTGAAATGGCCTTTTGGATTGAGGCATCGAAATGTGACCAAAACCCAGTAAATCATAAACCCCACTGTCAGCTGATGGAACAGCCATCCCAGGACCGGATCACCAGCGAGGGGGCTGTGGGTCCTGTCTGTAGACTGAGCATGCACTTGCAGAGGTGCTGACCACGAGGCCCTGGCTCTGTGTGTGTGCAGCTCTGTGTTCCCCGCCGCCGAACAGGCTGTGTTGGGAAGACGTGGACTATGAGGACTTTGCTTCATGGACTCCGTCACATTTAGCAGATTTTATTCAAAATCTGAATTTTAAATTTAAGATCAGCAATCCCCCAAGCTAAAGGCTTCAGAATTAAATACAGACACGTAGCAGAAGTAAATACAGAGATGTACTTCAGGTTACTCAATCCAGGGTCTTGCTTGTTAGGTCAAACTCATTCAGTGCATTATTCACCACTAATGCCCACACTGTGCTGTACATTTCTCAATAATAATAATAATAATAATAATAAAGTCTTTCTAAAAGACTCAGCCAGAGTAGGGAAAGTGCTGTAAGACACGAAAAGTCCACAAAGCCAAAGGGATTAGCATAACAGTTCTGGGAATTAGGCCTAGAGTGGTGCACCTCAGTTAATTTCTTCTGTTTTCAGTTATTAGCAGGCAAATGAAGCTCTTGCCTGTGAATAAATACCAGTTAAAGTAGGTAAAGATCAGAAGGGAACTCTCTCCTGGAAGTTGCTCTTGGTGTAAAAGTAACTTGGAAAATAAGCTTTAAATTGTTTCTGTGGCTTGGCTTTTCAACACTAATGAGACACTATATAAATGAGATGGCTGACAGAATTCTTTGGGAGGATGACTTTCCTCATGCTTTGGCAGTTGGTTATGACAGTAACTGAGACAAATGGGGCCTATTTTGGAAAGATTATTAGGAATGTGTTTGCTATGTGAATATCCAGAGCAAGGGCTATTTTGGACAGATGATTGGGAATGCACTTATTATGTGAACACACAGAGCAGATATATATTGGTCTTATTAACTTAGTGAATTACTTTTTCCAGGACTGTTCTATAAATAATATTCTTCTCTTTTGATTAGATGATGGACTATCTGCTTCAAGTTGTGAATATGAAAGAGAGCACTCCAAGCTGAAAGAAGGTCTCTAAATCATGAAGAAATGGAATACTTTCCATAAGAGACTATGTTTCGCAAGCACTTGATTGTATCAGATAATCAACAAGGTCTCTTTTCTGTAAACAAGATTTCCTTGGTGTAAAATACCTAAATACACATATTCTTGTATGTTCAGCAGTGACTAAACTCTTTACTTCAAGGCTGCATTTTCTCACTTGAATGGCTTTATACATTTAATTGTCATGGAAGGGTCTTCCAATTAATGATATGACTTATCTAATCAGTTCATCTCTTAGTTCGAAACTAGATGACATTTCCACATTCGCAATAAATAGTACTACTAAAAAGGCTGACTTTATACTCTCATTTGAGTTAATAAATTGGAAATTGGCTGTGCCACAGCTAGTAATAAAGAAACAACAGAATGATTCTTTCCTACTGAAGCTCTTCTCCTCTTGAATTGCTCCCTGCTCTGTAGTTTTTTGTCACTCAAGGGGAGCTGACACAGCCTTCGCAAGGTATGGAGTGTGTGGTGCACCTCCACGTGCAGGCAGCAGGGAGATCTGCTGGAAGACACGCTGTCTCCTCATCTGACTGGAGCTGATGTGGTAGCGCAGCATCCCCACCACACACCCCTAGCCATGTGTTAGCAGATCCAGTACCACTGTACATCACTGTGAGACTATAGGAAGAGTGCTACCTCCCAGGAGAACAGGCTCAGCACGGAGCAGAAGCAGGGCTGGATAAAGAGGTGCTCAGCACTGGTGAGGGCACCCCTGCAGTGTTGGGTCCAGTTCTGAGCATCCCAGTACAATGGGTACCTGGACAAACCGAAGAGAGTGCAATAGAGGGCCACAAAAGGTGATTAAGGGGCTTTTCCATCTCTCCTAGAAGGAAAGGCTGTGGCTTTGGTTCGGCCAGGTGGCCTTTGAGGTCTTTTCCAGCCTGTATACCATGATTCTACGGTTCTACGAGCTGCTCAGCCTGGAGAGGACAAGGCTCAGGGAGTCTTACCAGGGAGGGTATAAAGGAGAGAGGGCCAGGCTCTTCCCAGTGACACCAGTGACAGGACCAGGGGCAGTGGGCACCTCTGAACATCAGGAAACAGTTTGTCACTGTGAGGGTGACGGTGGAGTCTCCCTCTTGGGAGCTATTCACAAGCCATCTGGACACAGTCCTGGGTAACCGGCGCTGGGTGACCCTGCTCGAGTAGGGGGTTCACACGGTGACCTCCAGAGCCCCTCCCCACCCCGGCCGGTCAGAGGTGAAGGGACGAAATCGGGCAAATGCGTGTCTTTGCACGAAGCTCGTGCAAACGGTCTTGTCACGGCCTCGCCGGTCGCAGGCAATGCCCCCCCCCCCGCAACGCAGAGCAGGCCGGAGCCCGCGGTGCAGCTCCTCCCGCTTCCACCAGGCGGCGGCCTCGCGCCAATGTCGGTGCCGCGCCGGTCCCAGGGGAAGGATCCACGGCAAAGGAGAGAACTCATGTGCCGCCCGGGTTCTGCCATCGAGTGGGTGGATTCTGGCTCGGTGCAGGGCCAGTTTGGGCACCTCTACCCAAGCGCTTTGCCAGGACATCCGGAAAGGAGAAACCTGTGCCTCAGTTTCCCTGCACGTAAAATGGGGCTCCCCCATCCCGCAGACGCAGCACCAAATAAACTGGAAGGGTCTCCTGGCCCCATCCAGCAGGGATGGAGGGTTGGCCCTGGCCAGAGCTAGCCTTGCTCTGCTGGAAAGCAACTGAGCTGGACTCCATGCCAAACCTCTCTGTGGCTTAAATAGGTCAGGTGTCTTTGCGAGTTTGCTTGAGTTCTGACAGGATTTTGAACAGGGGTGGGAAGACAGAGAGATTAGAATAGAATACACTTTCTGCTGAGAAATTGTGCCCTCGAGAGAGAGTTTCATGATGGCATTTGCCCGGTAATTATTAATTCAGAGATCTTCAAAGCTCTTTATGGTAACTGTCTTCCGTCCCGCACAGCTCACAGCACTGACCTGTGCAAAGCTTTACACTTCTGTGTGTTGAGCCTGGGATTTCTGAGCTGGGCAAAGGCAGCCAGGCCTAATGGAAAGACTTCTCATGAAAAGAGGTCTGTCTACCTCTCTGCATTTCACATCTTAATAAGAACTCACTCGGGATTAACCACATTTGCCAGTGGAGACATTGCTACAGATGAAGCAGCTGCAGAGATAGTGAGATTCTACTTTTCCAGAGCTTTGAAGCACATACATACAAACTGGACAATTTCATGCCTAACATAAAGAAATGTGTGCCCATCCGTACTGTTCCCAACTAAAAAAGCTACTCTTGGAAAGACTCTCACAAGTATTTACAGCTTCACCAAAGTTTACACACTTCCATGAGTCGCTGCGACCGCTGACAAACCCTGTCCTACAAGTCCACCCCTCCCAAAAGGTGGGATGCCACGACGAGCATAACAATGTTCACTGTTTGTAACTGCCTCCTTGCAAAGGAGTACATTTCTTAGTATTTCCGCTGGCAGTCTTTTATCCATATTATTATTCCTTACTCAGATGGTGCAAAGAATACAAATACAGACACTAAAAATACTTCCTTGCTAATACAGTTTAAACAAAAGAAGAAATAGATCACTCAGAACAGGCCATGCTAATAGCCTTAGCAAAGTTGGAGTAAAGAAGTGGTTAAGGATCTAGATGATTTAATCCACTTTTAAGAAAAGGTTTTACAGTGAGCAATTAGATGCTGTTTAAGGAATTAATCACTAATGGGTCATTAACTCTGACTGCTATTGCACAGTTAACAACCGGAGGCAGGATTATTAGACTCAGCACCCAATTAAGGAGAAGATATTTACAACAAAATGAACAAATGAGCTTTTAAAATGGAATGGGACAGTTTGAAGGAAGTGTAGGAGCACACACAACCAGGCAGGGTACACGGGAGCTGTGATTTTATGCATGCCTCTGTCCTTGTGTTTGTTTAGGAAGTATTTACCTGCCTGTGCCCACTTCTGCCTAGCTGTTGAACTCTTTATTTTCAGCAACAAACTCACAGCTTTCCTGGAAGGACGTGACTGCACAGTTTATGTGTTACAGCGTTCACATGTGCAATGCATAACAAAAGACCTGCTTAATATGTCAGTAAAAGAACAATTGCCACAGCTTGAGATTATCTTTCACTTCTTACTTGCAGGTGTTGGATCAGGACCTTAATGGAAGTAAGGAGCTGTTTTGTTTTCTGCTGTCCTGTCATGTTTTTATCTAGTGTTAGTCTCCAAGTACCTCAACCAAGCAGCAGTGCTGGTTACAGCGCTGATCAGAAAGTTGGGGGGGGTTCAAATGTCTTTACAGGCTGAGAAGAATTGGTGGCAGCAGGGAGGGAGGGCAGTGCTGTCAGAATGGGGAAGAACATCACTGACATCTCAGGGGGTTATTTGCTCACCAGGAGCAGGAATCGGGCGCCAGTTGAACATGCTCGCACACAGGAGGGTTTTGGGCATCAGAGCCACAGCTGGACTGCAGCCAAGTAATGACAAGTGGGATTGTTCCCACGGCGAGGAGGAGGAAGAGTGCGTGGAGCCTGCGCCATCATTCCTTAGTGTGCGTCGCTACTGATGCAGCCTGGGGTGCATGGGCTCTTCTCAAGCACGCCAAGAGACATCCTTCCTTCGTAGCACCCTTGGTGATGCCACCAAAGCTCACCTGTGGAAGGACCACTGGTGCAAGACTTGAACCAGAAGAAACACAGCTTTTGTTCTTGTCCTGTCCTGTTCCCCCCCCCGAGTTTACTGAGGCCTCCTTACTAGAAGTTAGCAAAGTATCTCCCTGGTTCTGAGAGCAACAGCACTTTCTTTCCCTAACAGCAGGGAACTTTCTTTGCCACAGAAGCAAAGAGCTGTGTGCTGGGGAGGCTGGGCACCACCACGGCCGTACATACAGTGGCACTGACAGGAGGGACTGGCCCAAGCAGAGCTACATCCCTCCTCAGTTCAGTGGGGACCACTCTCTGGGGCTCCCTGCACCCCCCAGAGCAGCACAGCTCAGGGAAGGGAAGCCTAGGCACAGCGTGAGCTCTGCTCCAGAGGCAGGTTGGATTTGCAGGGACGCTGTGGAGAACGGAAAAGGCCATTTCAAAATAGAGGGATTCCTATTATTATCAGTAAAAGAAGCTCTCCAGACAATAGGTGGGGGTTGCTGTGGAGAAGGCTGTGAAGGGATGTTTAGAAACTGCTGTCTAAGGTTAAAAAGCTCTCTGAAGTGAAGCTGAACAAAGCTGACATACTTGTTTCTGACAGGACTCTTAAAAGATACGCACAGATTGTGAAAATATAATTAGACGCCAGCCTTTGTCTGGCCACAACGAGTGGGAAATGGTGAAAGGAGAGGTCTCCCAGTCTGCATTGAATCATCCCCAGGACACAATGAGGGCACTTGTGCATCCTTCTCTCTTCCCTAATGAGAAACGTTAATTGCCACAACCTCCAGAGTGTGTAGAGCACCCTGTGCCCAGCGGAGGAGAAGGGGTGTTTCATTACAGCTTCTCAGCCCCATTACAGGCAGTAACGGAGATAATGGAAAAGAAAGATGCCACAGTTTTAGTTTCAGCAGCCTGGCGATGGGCACCGGGTGCGCAGGGGAGCCGGCTCGGCCCAGCACCGTGCCAGCCCCCAGGGGCTGCACCGGGCAGGATGCGCCCTGCAGGCCCTGCTGGCAGCTCCACGCGCCCAGTGCCTGGCAACTACTGCCCATGTCTCCCAGCCAGGCCTGTCCCAGATCTCTGCGGTCCCCGGCAGCACAGGCCCGGTCCGAGCAGCCTGTTCGGGTGCACAGCACCACGCACAGCTCTCACACAGGGTGTGCCATGTGATGGTGCAAAGGCAGAAAACCCTCCCCAGATAATGCAAGCCTTGGTTTCCAGCCACCTTACACAGCTCCTCACCCTACTGCAGCTTTTATTGCAACTAAAGTGTCCAGCCAAGGAGGGAGAGCAAAGATTGTTTTCTTTCCTAAGCTATGATCAGGCCCCTGACTCTGCAGGGCACGTGGAAAAGGGAATTAAAAGGACCACAAAATACAAAGCAAGTCAAGGCGTGGGGGAAAGGCTGGTGCAAGGGGTATCCCTCTTTTGCATGGCCGTCCACAGGGCCAGAGCAGGGCAAGGGGCGTCCCAGGAGCAGCCTTCCCCATGGGTTTCTCCCGGGGCTGAAGAAGGAGTTCAGATTGTCTGCCACGGTTTGCCGATGGACTGGATGTGCTCCTTGGCCTTCAGCCGCAGGGCGGCAATGCTGGTGTTGCGGGGGTCTGCCTCGTCCAAGGGGAACTTGTCCACAAAGGTGGCTCCGCATTGGTATGGCGGCGGCGGCCCCATGGCCCCCAGCGGCTGCAGCGTGTGGGTCACTGCCGGAGAGTTCAGGAAGGGCGGTGGGGTGTAGGTGCCGGGCAGGCTCTGTGGCGAGGACACGAAGCCGGGCAGGCTCTGCAGGGCCGTGCTGCTGGGCACGGGCGGGCTGAGCCACGTCTCCAGAGGCAGGTTGCTGCTGAGAGGACCCATGGGTGTTGCCTGCGGTGAGCGGTTGAAGGAGAGGATGGGCGAGTCCTGCAGCTTCATGGAGGTCACTTCCAGCTTCTCCTGCCGCCTCCACTTGGCCCGTCTGTTCTGAAACCACACCTGTGCGCACAGCCGCGTTAGCCGCGATGACACTGGGCGGCCCGGCTGCCCCCGCGGAGGGCAGAGGCTCTGCCCCAGGTGCAGCGGCGCAGACGAAATGGAGCAGCTGGAACACACGGAGCAGCAGCCGGCGGGGCAGGGGGCGCTGAGCCGCGCTGCCCCCGCGGGCTCGGCAGACTCGCAGCCCTGCGCTCGGCGGGGAGCCCCGCCACGGGGAGAGCAGCGCAGGGTAGCGTGAGCCCGCGACACAGCCGGCCCGTCCTGTCTACCCTGCCCGCCCGATTGTGCCTGCCTGCCCGCCCTCCTGCCCTGCCCGCCCGGCTCAGCTGCCCGGTAGCCACCGCCCCGGCTCACACCGCCAAAAGGCAGCAGCCGCGGCTGCCGAATGGAGAACGGCTCCGCGCTGCAGCCCCGAGGGGCCGCTCCGCACGCACCGGTCGGTGCCAGCGGTGCGGTGCCGGGCTGGGTTCACGGACCGGTGCTGCTCCGGCCGCCGGGAGTGCGGCTCCACGCCGGGCCGGGGGCTGCCGGCGCCAGGAACGCACGGCTGCGCCGGGCCGGTCAGTGAGGGGTTCCCGGGGCCGCGCCGAGGGCTGCCAGTGCGGGCGTTACCTGGACGCGGACCTCGGGGAGGTTGACCTTCATGGCGAGCTCCTCGCGGCTGTACACGTCGGGGTAGTGGGACTTCTCGAAGGCGCGCTCCAGCTCGTGGAGCTGGTACGTGGTGAAGGTGGTACGGTTCCGCCGGTGCTTCTTCTTGGGCTGCTCCTCGTCCGACGGCTTCCCCTCGCCGCCGCTGCCGGCGGGCAGCTCGGGGCTGGTACTGCCGGGGCAGTACGGCTCTGGCGGGGGAAAACCGGCGTGTCACCGGGAGGACGACCTTCCCGCCGGGCCCGCCCGAGGGCGAGCCACCCGCCCGCCCGCCCCCCGGCGCCTCCCGCCCGCCGTGCTCACCTTGGAAGCGCTCGGCGCGGGCCTGGGGCTCGGCCGGCGGCGGTTCCCCGGGCATCTTGGGGAGGCAGTGCCGGGCACCGCGCCGGTCCGCCTCCTTGGCGCTGCCGGCGCTGCCGTCGGGCGGGAAGGGGCCCAGCAGCCCGTCCTCCTTGGTGAACCCCAGTATGGCCTCGATGCTGTGCAGCCTCGACGGGTTCCCCCCGGGGCTCCGCGCCGCCTGCGCGGACAGCGAAAAGGCGCCCTCGGCCATGGCGAGCGGGGCGCCGGGTGGGTGCATGGGGCGGCCGGCCCGGGGCCCCGGCACGGCGCTGCGCTCCCGCCCGGCCCCGGGGCGGCGCGGGCAGCTCTGGCACGGCGCCGCCGGGCGGGCTGTGGCCTCCTTGGGGCGGGGGAGGAGTGCCGGGGGGCGGTGGGCGAAGGGGAAGGCGAGGCCCCCGCGCCACTCCGCACGGAGGCAGGGCATCCCCGCGCCCCGCCGGCAGCGCCCGCCGCCCCCCCGCCCCGCCCCGCGGGCCCCGGTCCCGGCCCCAGACGGCGCCGGGCAATGCCATCCGGGGCCCTCGAGGCGGGGCGGGCCCAGCCCACGGCTGCTGCCAGGGACTGCTCCGGGCCGGGCGCCCCTCCGAGACCCGCAGCCGCAGCGCTGGGGCCGCGCTGCCGTCGGAAACCGTCGTGAGACAGGCGGCTGCCGGGCGCCGGGGAACCGACCGGGACGGGGCGGGAGCCGCTTGCCGGGAGCGCGGCGGACGAGCCCGGGAAAGCGGCTCCATGGTCCACGGAGGGGCTAGGGAGGGGCGGGAGCGCGGGAGGCCGGGGCCAGCGGGCGGTGGGTCTCGGTCAGTGCCCTACGCCGCTCCGCGGGCTCTGGGAGCCGCTCGGAATTTCTCTCACTTAGCTCCAGCCTACATCCGTCCCTGGCATTTTCTAAGTGCACCGGTTTCATAGGCAGCCTCTCAAGAGATGACATGCAGGAGGATGCCGTGGCACTGTGCTGTGTCAGATGCGAGGATAAAATGCACTGAGGGTAAAAGCTGATGCTCTGGTCCCCCGCTGGGCTATCTGCCCTGCACCGGGCTGCCTTCAAAGCCAGGTTTCCAGACGTTGTGAAAGTGCGTGCTGGCTGTTTCGGGGGGATGGACTCTGCAGACTCCTCTGAAGGAGGTGGGCTTAGCCTTCACAGGTGTGGGGAAAGCGTTGGCTTTTCTGAGTACACTTTCCAAGATGCTGGTATGGGAGAGATCCTGTGAGAAGAGCTGGCTCTGTGATCCTGCCCTCCAGGGCAGGAGTGGGGTGGGAAGCTAGAGGGCAGGGCATGGCTTCATGGGAGACAACAGAATGCTTTTGGAGGTAAGCCAAGTCGCACACCTCCCTTTGTGCTTGGCCTGGTGGAGGACTTGGACTTGACGTGGTACTTAACCAGGCAACGGCCTCATGTGTCCTGCCTCCAACATACTCCTTCGTGCAGCAGTATTTATCCTGTTTTTCTCTTCAGTTTATCACTTTTTTATGGTAGCACTTGCCAGTTCCTCTGAGGCACCAAGTGGTTGAAGTGACAAACACAGTAACATCCAGAGTAGTTTTCAGCCTGCACTCGGCTTTGAAGATTCTTCTGTTTCAAGCCTGAGTGTATGTGAATGACCACCACCGCTGCTGCTGCTTCCAGATGTATCAGCTGGTCTAATAAGCGGTGTGACCTCTCTCAACAAATCTGCATTTCTGCTCCTCTCCCTGCCCCAGCAGGATGCATTCTGTGTAGTTTCTTCCCAGAGGAATCACCTCAAACCAAAGGTTGTCAGTGCTTGCCTCTGCCAGTGCCCACCTTTTGGAGGTTTATGGTCTGGTGTCGCAAAGTTAATTCCTTGTAGAAGTGCTCAGCTTTTCCTGGCTCGAGGTGAGCTTTGCCTTCCTCACTGCTTTGCGGGGTTGGGGCCGAAAGAACTCAGCCATCCATTGGCAAAGAGGGAAGAGGCCAACAGAAGAGACAAGAAAAGGTTAGTGTGGCTTTTGTGCACAATATGAAAAGCAAGTCAATACCATTGTAGGGGCATTGGAGGGTACTCAAAGCAATCAGCCAGGGGCCATTGTGTTCCTTTAATCTACATGTGTGTTTCCCAAGAACTCTATTAGTGAAGATGAATGAACTGTGCAATGTCCCTAATTTCTGCTAATTTGGCGCTGGGGTTTCATGGCACTGCAACCAGCACAAAACCTTGCCCTCCAGAAGCCCTGGGCAAACTTGAGAATGGGCTTTGCTTGTTGTAGCAAAAGAAGACAGCAAGGTGAGCCGGAGGAGCTCTGCTCCGACAGTCAGTCCTGGACAGGCACCAGGTCCTGGCACAGATGCTGCTTTTAGGGCACCTGTCAAAATTGTCAAATACAGGGACAAGATGCATTATTTTTGGCTATAATGTGAAAGTAGAGCAAAAAAAACTTCCACCCCCAAAGCAGGGCACACATCCCACACAGTACAGGAGAGAGCTTCCTCCCTAATAGAGGAGGCTGCTCCTTATTACAGTTGTATTCACTGTAGGGAACTGTCGAGTGAGGAACCAACTCCCTTCATCACAATCTGTAAAACTCCGGGACACACCCACCCCTGCTGCAGCAAAGCAGGGAGCAGCCCTGGCCCCTCCAATTCCAGCTCCATCCTTTCCCTCTTGCCATGCTTCAGGCACAGAGTGTGTGGCACCGCTCTGCTCTGGGGGGGGGCAGGAAGTCTAACAGATCCTCTGGTAATCATAGACTAACGTAGAGACGTTAGGATGGCAAAGAAAGGTAACTGAATATCTCCCTTTGGGTCTAATGTATGGGCTGTCAGCTAAATCCTCTGCTGCCACAGAGTCCCTTGGAACATATGTCATACTAGTATGAAGCCTCAGGAATTGATACTGTGGTGCATCACGACTTCACAAAGACCATTTACAGGGGCAAACAAGATAAAATATGAGGATATTCATTAGGGAATGGAATAAGTGGGATTTGTTACTTGCTGGTCCAGAAGACAGCCTCCATTCCATCACCTTTCTTAGCTTTTGCAATATGTTATTACAACAGTTACTGCTGAAATTCTGTTTGGAAGCTAACAAAAATGCTCAAGATGGACAACCTTTGAAGTGCAACTGGCTGCTGCACCCCCTTCCTGTGCATGCATGGTGACAACTACATGGGAATAGTTTTCATCCTGTTGGTGCTGTTGAGACATATGTATGGGATGTGGCTTCACACAATGAAATGAGCACCATAAAATGCGACAGATCCTTGCTCCCTTTCCTCCTGCTTTTTCCTTATGTCAAGCTGAAATAACTACTGCCGAGCTGAAGTCATTCTGCAGGGGGCTCATCACTCTCCAGACCAGTGATGTGCAGCAGGGAGCAACTCCCTGGACAGGACTTTCAAGGTCAGACAGCAAATCGACGAGGGGCAAGGAAAAGGGGGAAATAGTGACCTCGAGGAAATCTCCAGCCCCTGCACTTTGCATACTCCATGTCACCAACAGATTGTTAACAACTGAAAGAACTGGCTTTGGCTTTTTCCTCCCCAGAAGCTCCTCAGCGTGCAGTGTAAGAACCTTCTTGAAAGCACAGGGTGTGAAAAAGCTGCTGCCTCCTCCCATCGCTGCGTCACTCACACTTTGACAGTCGCCTCTTGCTTGCTTTCTGGTGAGACTTGTATCTGCCCTGGGAGACCTGGTTGTGTTTTCTCCACCATTTCCAAGGTGCTCTGTGGCAGGTTGGACTCTCATGGGGAGTGCAGCACAGAGCTTGAGCCTCCATGGGCTGTGCTGCCCCACGTCCTGGCTGTGGGTACAGGGTGGGCCATGGCTGCTTGGGGAGCAGGGCAGCCCTTGCTGGGTGGGGAGCAGCATGGGGCTGGGCTCCCCACGCTCAGCCGTCCCTCCAGAGGGAGGGAGTGCAGGTTCATGCTATAAGGCTATATTAATGCAATCCTTCTTGTTTTCCAATTAGCCTAATTGAATTCGGATTGCTTAAAAGTGGGCACTAGAGACATTTATCCTGATGGGATGACGGCCTTGAGCTCCAGCGATCCTATTAACTATAAGAACCCAAATCCCAGGTAGGGTCCGTCCAGCAGTAGCTCCCATGTGACCTAACACTTTAATCTGCTGCTCTTCCATGCAGCGCACACAGAGACACACACACACATACAGACATGTACACCTACATGCACATGTGTGCATAGGTGCATGCACATATGTACACATGCATTTGCCCCCTCCCCTCCCAGCAGCAGGTCAGTGCGGCCAGGGCTGGGAACAGCCCTTGCTGGGAATGGGGAGCACCCCGTCCCGCAGCCACCCCCCAGCTCCGCTCACCTCTGCCAGCCCCAGCAGGCTCCTGGAACCTCATTAATCGCTTGTTGGCTGATTCTGCCTGTACTTTCTTCTCTGACCCCTGAAACCGTGAACATGCTGGTCCTGAATGTGCTGACAAATGTAATTGGCCCCTTCAAACCTCCAGGTGCTTCCAGGAAGATTTTCCAGGATATCCCAGGCACATTTTAATTCAAAGGTTGAAAGCCTCAGGCTTGTGTTTTGTGGGTAAGATAATTCAGTCTGTGAAGTACCAGAACAGTACGGAGACACCTACCTACCAGATTTATACAAATACAGAGGGGATTGATCCTCACAAGCCAAAGGCTGGTTGAACTGAGCTGGCGACTATTTTACCTACTTTCTGTAAAGACCTCCTGAAAGAGCCCGATTGTCTTTCCACATAGATAATTAAATTGTCTGATGACATGAGAGAGCAGGACCCCAAGAGACAGAAAGCGGATCAGATGCCTTGGTGGGTTTAGGCAGTGTTTGAAACTGAGTTAGCATTTGCTAGCCCTGATGCTTGATGAACATGCTGAACACAGGACTTCTCAACTGAAGAAATGGCCTGTTGCAATGTGAGCGCCCTGACATCCCTCTCTAAATGGACCAGGGCATCCTCTGGAAAAAGTGAGGAAGGAAAACGTGGCAACTTCTGTGTTTCTTAAGTAAGAAAGAAGTGAGTAAGAAGAAAAGGCACATTTCATAGGACTGCATTGGGGAAAATATTTGATAAAGGTTTTCAAACAGGTTTCTATGCAGCTTATATTTGAACAGTGATTGCTGAAAGAGCTTTTCCAAGATGATCTCTTGCACCTAAGAACCCCCCTACACAGAGCTGTCCCACGAAGAACAGGACCAACACCTCGAGAAGAGAGGAAAAGGAAAAGGTAAAAAGACAGAAAGAAAAGAAGACAGGAAGGAGACAGGAAGGCAGGAAAAGAGAGAAAGAAAGGAGACAAACCATACTTAGTGCATTAATTCATTTAAAATGAACATTTTTACTTGACTGGGTAGAGGAAGAGAGAAAGAGACTTACAAACCTGTAGGAAGGTGCTACATGTGTTCATTTGCAAACTTCATTCACAGGCTAGCTCTTGGAGAACATACAAAGTCCTTCATTTACTAGGCTCAGGAGTAGTGTTGTGTGCAGCATCCATGTGCATGGGCTGTACGGCTCTGGGATGGGTTGTCATGCATGGTGACTATGGCTGTGCAAGCACAGACTGACTGACACTCCCGTGAGTTCATTTTCACTGTAGCCTCAACAAGTGATTTGCTGATACCCAAGCCCCAGAATTTGGCACAGAGCAGCCAAGCCAGGGGCCTCTGCTCTTGCTTTGTGGATAGCTACCAGGCCTTGGTTCCCTGCAAGTGCCCACTCAATTTCATACAGTGACATTTTTGTCTCGAGCTGTAGAGTTACATGCTTCAATTTTGCCTTTTGCTGTATTGAGAAGAGATGGTCAAAACCATGTTTTAAAGGAGTTTCTGCAGAAATGTCCACATTTGAATACTGGGTTTGTGTCAAAATATTTGAAACATACATGGCTTTATTAGAAAGAGATGGATTTCTTTCTGAAAGCACTATTAAATGAGTGGCTGCCTGTATGTTATGCACCAGAAGCACATTTTTTCTCAATCCACATTTAACAGCATTTTGATCACTTTGAAAACATGGAAGAAGGCACATTTTTTCCCCAGTATCAGCTTTCTTGAAGCTATTTTTTTCTAGGGGGAAAAACGTTCTGTTAAAAACAAGGCTCAGTTCTAACTTCACACTGCGCAGTCATAGCACGTCACCCCCCCCCCGCCGCCTTGGGGTTTTAAGTCTCTCTCTCTCTTTTCTATATTTACATTTAATGCTATAGAGCTAAGTGCATTCCTCAGCCTGCACTCACTCTGCAGCCCAGCCCCTCTGAGACAAGGCTGAAGTCACAACCCTTGGACCTTGGAGTCTCTTCTACATCACAGAACATTTCTGCTCTGCTGCCTGTTTGATTTCAGTGAAGGTGGCTTGTGCTTTTTCTTTGATTGCATCCATGTCCATATTCTGGATGTTCTGCAGCTGTCCCAGGATAGAGTCTTTGTCCTCTTCCTCCACTTGATCTTCTGCCACCATCTTCTGAAGGTCTTCTGGCAAACCCACGTCATCTCCAGCCATCTGTATTTGATTCTCATCCAATTCACTCTGGTACAAAAAGCAGAAAACAAGAACAGCACATGAGAGCCTTTCTGCTGCCCTAGGATCTACCACTGAGACTTGGTCATTTGTTTGGGGTTTTCATTTGTTTTAAGGAGAACCAAAACATAGGCACAGATTTTTCAGTCAAAGCTGTGAACTCAGGGGCTCAGGAGCCCCCATACAAGTGCTAAGATTTCTCAGTTCTCTCTGAAGGGTTTCAGAAGTTGTTCATAGGTTTCAGTAGTTGTCAAAACAAAGCCCTCAGTGTCACTTGCCATTTTTGAAATCTTTGCCATATGTGTTAACTGTGGTAACGTGCTGATAACTGCAGGAAAGCCACAAGTTATTTGCATCCACCAAAGATGCCACAATAGACTGTCATCTGTCGTGTGATTCAGTCAATGAAGCAGGAGCTTTAGAAGAACTGTGTGGCTATTGTTTCCCTATCCCTTTGTTGGTGGGTGTTTTTTAGGTATCAGCACTAAACCGAAGCCTTCCTGAAGAAAGATGCATTAAACTTAGGAAAGAATTACTGGAAACAAAGGTCTCCATCTTCCCCAAATTGCGTCTAAACTATATCTAGGTCTTTAGTTGGCATCCCTGAGCTGTGAAGAAGAGCAGGGGCTGCTGACACATAATGTGCTGGTAAGTGGGGTAACAGGAAGACTTAGACAACAAAAGAGAGGATGGAGTTGGGTGTGAGTCTGAGAAAGCAAAAGGAGACAGAAGGAACTGGATAAGCAATTAGAAGGGCTGAGCTGCAGCAAGAGCTACACACACTCGCTTCCTGCCTGCCCACTGAAATGCTCCATCAGTGGGGCTGTGTCAGTTCTTAAACAATGGTGATTTTGTTCACATTTTATGGTGGATTCTGCTGGATCCAGAGCTCAGAAGAACAGGATATTTTGACACAGTTCACACATCAAAGATAAGCATTAATGCCTCATTACATCTCCAAAATGAAGCATGACAGCAGCAAAGGCCTGATATGAATAAGCAGCAATGCTATCAGCAGGAGGTGTTTTTGAGAGTGAGCGAGGTCTTGGGTTTGCATGAATGAATGAATGCAAGAATGAATGGGAGGATGTATATGAGCAATGTCTGTGTAGTTCGGGCCCTAGCAAGACAGGCAGACTAGGATGCTTGACTGCATAGCCACTATTTACTGTGACGTGTATGTACACAGCTTTATATTTGCAATAGCTGTACTGATTAACCTCATTTCTCCTCATATCTGTTAGGAAAATATGGAGGAGTGTATCATGATAGTTACTACTACATGGCTAAAATGAGTAGGGATGTCTCTTGACTCCTTTGGGTGAGGCTTGCTGCTAGCAGATCTGTGGGAGCTAGAAACAACATCCCAACTGGCAGAAGTGTTCTTTACACAGTGCACACAAAGGCCACTTTGGCAACATGAACAATTGTTTGGCATGTTCTTGCCCCAAAGCCCCCTGCCCTACAGAAGTCTGAAATGTGATGCACAGCCCAGCTTCTTGTTCAAAGTGGTCTCTGACCAAAGAAGAGCATATTCAGATGCAGTCTAAAGTAGTACCATTCTGCCCAAGTCACCTGCCTCTACCCACTTTGCATTTAGTCTGTCCTTGAACAGACCTAGCATGAGCTTCAACAGGGTACAGTTGCTCAACAACAAGGAAAGCAGTACCTAAGATGTGTGTGGCCTCTTCTCTTTCTCCTAAAATTTGCCAGATCTGGTTCTGTTACTTTGATTTGAAATGGAAATGTAGGATTGAGTTTCTCTTTTTACCTGTTGTGTTTTGTTTTGTTTTTTAAGTCTGGTGGAAATAAGTTAAAGCTTGTTTTCTCACAAGGAGAGACCAGAGTATTTTCCCACAGGATGTTCTCAAAGTCAGGCTAATGCTACAAGTGCAAATACACAGTGAGTCTGCAAGCTCCAAGCTCTCACTTCTGAAAGTCAGGACCAGAAATGTGGTGCTGTAAAGGCATTGCTTCAGACAGCAGCTTGCAATCAGAGTGTCAGCAGGGTGTGCAGATCCTGACTGTCCCAGCTGGACACATGTGGGGACTGTTCCTTGCTGAAGACCAGACAGGGGTTGGACAGTGATAGAGGCACTACCCTGCATCAGAACACACTCAGCTTGGACTACAGAGGGCACCCAAAATAGGCAGAGCTCATGGACAGGACAGCTGGGGCTGTGGGCTCTAACCAACCCACACAGAAAGCCTCTCTGGACCCTGCCAATCCTGCGCTGGACTGGATGGCCTCCCTCCTGATGACTCCAATCCTCACAGTCTCCAGGTCTCTGCAAGTGTTCAGCAACGCTTTTAGGATGTCTGAGAACACAGAAGCAACATCTATTCTAGTAAATTAAATATGCCTGGCACTGGCCTCTTGCCCCAAAGCCAGCTGGCCTGGAAAAACCCACTGCAATGCCATTGAGCTCTCTTGCCCTACCAAACAGGGTGGTCTCCTCTAACTGCCCATTGGGAATGCCTGTCCTAACTCCCAGACCGGCCCTGGGAACTGCCTGGGAGAGTGCCCAGGCCAAAACTGGGTCAGACGCTATTCTGACAATTCAACAGCATAGGTGATAGAGCCCTAGTGGCTGCTAATATTCTTTGACCCTGATTATGCACCTGGAGTAGTCAGACTCAGATCCATCTAGTTAGAGGTGCAATATAACACAGACTTCTTTATACATACATGATAAACAAGTGTAAACAGAAAACACAGTCTATAATCTAAATACAGGCTAAATCTGTCTATATAAAGGCTGATTGTAAACAGAAGAGATTAAAGTTCACAGACTAATCCACAGGGGAACCAAACGGTTTTCAGCATCACTGTGTGATGAACTGCTTTCCTTATGTCTAACTTACCATGTCATAAGATTTACCTATCCCTATGTGTAAAGATTCTTAGGTAGGTGAATCCAGACCTGATTCTGTGATTCATTATCTATAATGTTCCAGTTACGTACAAAATCAGAGTTCATCTTCCCTTGACCTGCAAGTGGGAATTTTGGTAAGTAGTGCAGCAGCCCCATGCTGACTTGTGCCATCCAAGGGCTGCAGGTAACCTCACAGGTAGGAACCAGCAGCCTTGTCTCCCACCCCCAAATACCCTCTTGTGCCATCCCTACCCAGGGATCACAGTTTGGAGCACAGGAAGGAGTGCAGAAGCTGCTCGACACCCCAGCTGTCAGGGCCTAGTAGGCACCTTCCTACATAGGAACAGGAGCAATCCTGTTCCCACTGCTCCTGACACACACAGTGATTCCATTTTTCCACAGTGGATCCACAGCTGTTTCACTCTGGTCTAAAAAACATTTAGATCAGCAAAAGAATTCAGCACTTGCTGCAGCTCAGCCCTTCTAATTGCTTATCCAGTTCTTTCTCCTGTCTCCTTTTGCTTTCTCAGACTCACACCCAACCTTCATCCTCTCTTCTGTTGTCTAAGTCCTCCTGTTACCCCACTTACCAGCACATTATGTGCCAGCAGCCCCTGCTCTTCTTCAAGCTTAGCAAATGCTTGTTTTCAGATGCTTATCTAAAGCTTGCATGCACAGAAGAGCTTCTCCTGAGCCAAGTTTCTGTTTCTGCCTGGTCAATGTGCATCCCCCGCAGCACAGCTAGAGCTTATGCAAGGGCTGCATATGAGGGGAAAAACCCCTTTAAGTCTGGAATGGTGCTATTCATTAAATCAAGCCTTGACAATATTCCCATCATAACACAATAGACCAAGAGATTACATGACTACACGTCCCTTTCATGGCAAGAACTTTCCTTTTTAATGTCTACAGCAGCACTTGTTATTGAAAAGACACCTGATTGCATCCGAATACTCTTTCTCTCTAAATATCAGTGAATGAGAAACATCCTGCTGTTCAGTAACAGAATCTCACAAAGCAGTGCCCACACAAGTGCTTTGACTAGGGAAGGGATGCACCTGCATGAAGCAGATGACACAGTCCCTTCCTGAGGTGCTAGAAATTCATGTATCACAACACAATCCCCAGCACTTGGGCAGAAGAACAGCACTGATGTGGCAATACTCTGACAGAGAGTAGTGACATTTGAGGTGACATGGTGGATACATGTGCAGATCAGTGATGTGAAAGGGTGGTGGGGCCCATGGTCAATATGCATACCATGAGGTTGCCATACTGCAGATGAGGTCTTTGGACAGGCCTGTGGTCAGATGTTCCTTTCCAGGCACCATCAACTCACATCCCTGTGTTTAGACCTTGCAGAAAGTAACTGATTACTGGAGATCAGTGCAGGAAACAGTAAGTGAAGAAGAGCGTTTGATGTGGGATTTTTTAAATTATAATATTTATGTACATATTTATTTTATTTAAATGTTTTGCATGGAGGCAAAGTATTGAATACTCTGGAGATGAAAATGTTGTCCACAGATGGACTGTCTCATGGCTAAAAACATCTTTCTGATGACAAACCTAAGTTGACAATTCTGTTAATAGGATTAGGTTCATTAAGGGACTGCTTTCTCTTATAAATCTGGCCCAGATAGCACGGAGCTTTAGATTTTGCACTGAAAAAGGGGCCCTGCTTAGTCTTGAATTTCATGCTTTCATTTACAATGTGTGCTAGTGATTGATACTGGTAATATTCAGGGTTTCTATCCCCTACTAAGCTACCTGAAATGACTTTCATTTTTCAAAATAATTAATGCATTATCACACATCTGAGAGCATTTTGCTACCAGAATGTATCAGAGTTGAATTTTTATCAGGGACATACAGCATGCACATAATAATTTCATTGTCTTCCTGATATAACATGTATTTTTACAAGGGCTGATGAAAAGAAAGCAGACCTTCACTCCAGAAGTGCTATATATACAAATGCCAAAAAGCATATCCTGCAAAATTTACTTGCAACCACTGCACATCAGCAAAGCTGAGTAGATGCTTAATATCTTCTTTGCTGGCCGAGAGCTCCTGTCCTACCTTGGAGGCAAGCCTTCTATTGTTACTGCAATCTGGCCCCCAAAGTGCGCTGTGTATACCAAAGTCAAGATCCTATGGAGATGGGGGAGATCACCACTGCATGCTCTCGGGTGCTGTGAGGTAGCAGTGTGCTTGTTGGAGGTCACCAAGGGTGACTGCAGAGACCTAAACACCATCTCAGAACTGAAAGAAGCACTACAGATGGGAGACTTTCAAAATCAGAGACACCCAAGCTCCGCTGACTTGGAGTTGAGAGCTGGGCGCCAAGTTGTCCTGACGCCTTTGAAACTACTGCTGTTCAGGAGCTGGCTCAGCACATGCCTCCTAAAGGAAAACAAAGCCTAATGATATTTTACTACTCAGCTGCTAATGAAAATGCTGGTGTTCAGAGGTTTAGGCCTGCAATCCAATCAACCACTTCAAATCTGGTACCTTTTTTTCCTTTTCCATAATTAATCTCTCTGTAATTAAACTCACCCTCAAGATACACTTTCCTCTTTCTTGTCACTATGCTGAGCACCCATGGCCTAGAACAAATGGTATATTGCAACTGATGAATACAGAGAAGCATAGCACATAATCTGCCCTTGCTCCTTCTACCCCTATATTGTGAAGGGCACTTAGGGACAGGACATGAGGGAATGGCTTTAAGATGCAAGAGAGGAGACTGAGATGAGCTCTTAGGCAGAAGTTCTTTCCTGTGAGGGGAGTGAGGCGCTGGCACAGGTTGCCCAGAGAAGTTGTGGCTGCCCCATCCCTGGCAGTGTTGAAGGCCAGGTTGGACACAGGGGCTTGGAGCAACCTGGGCTAGTGGAAGGTGTCCCTTCATTTTTTAAGATGACAAACTGTGCCTTCTGCTAATTTTAAAAGCCAAATGTCCTGACAGAGCGTGCTGATCTGAAACGAGTTGTTATATAGAACTGTGGTCACTTCAAATTTGCTTATGAAAGCTTTGTTCAACACTGATGCATGCAGAGGGTGAGCAGAGGCGGGTTAACTGACAGAGGCTTCTCCACAGCATTTTTTTCCCTTGCTCTCCCTCCCAGTACCAGCCTCAAACCATTCTGCCATCCTTTTTAAAACAGCACTTCTCTTTCTCGCAGTCACTTTGCAAGGGTTTGGTTGCAAAAAACCACGTTTGCAAAGTTAGAGAAAAGACATTTTTCACCCCTGATTATAAGGCCTCCCCGAATGGTTAAATACAAGTGGTACAACTTTATCAAAGTCGCTAGGTTGATTCACTTCTCATGCAAATTGTAACTGGCCTCGAGGGTTCAAGCAAATGATGAAGAGTGGTGCAATTTGAGGAACGTGGCACTAGAGGGCCTCTGGCGGCTCAGTGTTAGAAACAACATCAAACACACTGTGCAAAAAAGACCTGAATTGTAATTCGTATTTACAGCATCTAACCACTTTCCGAGCCCAGGTGACTTTACCAGTTTCTAATTGCTTGACTGCTGGGTCTCTCCTTTCTGGGAAGACCCAGGGTGCAGAGATCAGACCACCAGATCACTGCCTCCAAAGGGAACAGCAACCAGAAGACTCCAGATAACAGCCTTTATTTGCTCAAATGATAAATTTTCAGCAAGTCCCTGAAGTCATATTTGACATAACTGTAAGAAAAAGACATCTTAATGAAGCTGGAAAAATAAATCTCTTTAGAAATCTTTCATAAGCAATGAAGGAGTGACCAGGCTAAAAGCAGTTTAGTAGCATATAAACCACCACCATTCTCAGATTAGTTATTCCTGGGAGAACTCACATGACCCTTTAACAATCTATGAGTAAGGAGCCTATGCAACCCTGAGCCTCCAAAGACTTGGCAGAAATAAGCTTTTTTCACTGCCTGCACACAGACTGAAAGTTCAGGGATGGATGCAACCCAGGTTTTAGGAGACAGAAGGCTCTCTTTGCTATCACAGGCTGTGGGAACACATGGTCTACCTATCTGTGTCAGGGTGGAAGGAAGCAGCTCTTAAACTTTCCCCCTTTCCCAGTAAATCTGTGAAGTCAACAACAGCAACTGCAGAACCTGTGGCATGATGCAAACAGTGCAGAGTAACACAGCGTATGGGGCTAAATCAAAGAAACATGAGAGATCAGAACATGAAATCAATAAATGTTATGCATATAGTAGAATAATTTGGAAAGTCCATGAAACAAAGATCCTGCTCCCCTCTCAGAAGAGTCTGAACTATATTACACAATCTCTGAAACTACACAGATCTCTGAGAACTATGTAGAACTCTGCTTAAGACAGCATTGATTCTAGCAAAGACAACCCTCCAACCTGCACTTCCTTGCTTTCTAGGAAACTTTAGTGCCTTCTGGTTCATTCATTTCATCGATGTAGGGCTCTACAGTGCCTTTCTGTTAGGTTCACCTACTGAGCAGAGAAAAACAGGTCTAAAAGAAACAATCACCAAGGAAAACCATGGCTCTGGCCTCCTCCATTTCTGTACTGAACTGCAGTGGGCATCCCACTAGTGAAGGCAGTTTGTCATTTTCAGAACTGTGTTGGCAGTCAGTTTGTTTCCAAAGTTGGCCACTGAACTAGGTGAGGTCAGGAACTACAGGCTTACCTTTGGGAGTCTGTACTTTTCTCTCAGATGAACCCTCAGACAGGCTCGCTCTGCTTTTTTCTGTGCAAACGCTGCATCTCTTTCCATCCTGGAAGTCAGAAAAAATGTTTCAAGATACCACTAAAATAGAGTCTTTTACACTGAACCAGTTGCTTGGCTGCATAAAGCTACACACGGGAGTTATTCCCAAAGTTATGGATCTTGTCCAAAGGCACAGAAGGAATAATTATTGATATCAATAAAGTGAGGCTAAGGGGCCAGAATTCCCATCCTCCTGCTTGTTCTCAGAACAGTTCCCTTGAGTCCTGTGAAGAAGGAAAGATAAACCAATTGGGAAGGATAAACTGCTTGCCTGGAATTTCTCTCTGTATTAGCTGTTACTGCTCACTGTAATAATGAACAACTCCAAAAAGCAGAACAGGGAAGTTATGCTTATTCCTTGCTTATTCCACTGGGGTGCTTACAAAGACACAGCTGCCTGCCAAGGCTCCTGTTCTACAAACGGGACATTCTCAGTATACCACCACACACACAATGGCAGAACAGTCTTTCTGGGTCAGACCAAAAGTTTATCTATCCTAGAGTCCCATGTCCATAGGAGATGGTAATGGAAACTTAGAGAAAGAATTTAAGAGGCCAAGCATCAAAACTGCCCAGCTTCCAAAAATCAGTGGTATAGGGTACCGGAGCTGGAAGTTCTCTCCATCATTGTCTTTAATAGCCTAGGATGGCCTCTGCCACCTATGACTTTTCCTGGTCTTTTCTGCATCCATTTATTGTTTGAGAACATTAACTGGAAGCCATCTTAAGCTTCTTTCAGCCACTCACTGATGGGAAGATTGGAAAGAGATTGTTTTGAGCCCTGGGAGATGTTCCCACAGGGCAGTGCATGTGCAGCATGACTGTACATCCCTTCAGGTATCCTTTGAGGCTGTGGGGCCCAAGGAGATGTTCTGCTCAGGTAGACTGGAGCTTTTCACTTGTCCTGGCATCATGGGAAGACCTGGCAAAACTTGCTCAGACAATCTCCCAGCATTGCCTGGCCTAATTTTACACCTTTTTGTTCTGGAGGATCTAACCATTCCCTGCAACATGAAGCTTTGTAGGAACAGGAAATGGGTATAGGAGTAGTTGCGTGACAGCCTGTGATGTACAGCACAAACTGGTGGTCACCTCGTGCTTAAACTCTTGTGACGCTGGAAGCACATTCTATATGACTGTGCTGGACACTGCCAGCACAAGCCCCCCGTCTGTTTCTGCATACGACATTCTCCTGAGACACAGTAATCTGTGCTTTTGTGTGTGTTTAATCACAAAAAACCCCAAACAAAACCCAAGCCAACCCAAAATCTGAGAAGAAGCCAAAACCGGGATGGCCAAGTATGACTCCAGCAAGGCACTTCTCCGATCTCCGCTCCCATGGAGTTGGAAATTGGGTAAAATCCAGAGCACCCTGAAACAGATGCTCTGCTTGTGGCAAAGATTTCTGACAGACATTTACAGAAGCACACTGCTGTGCACTGGCCTGAGCTTATGTTTCCTCTTTGAAACTACTTCAAATGTTCCTGCCATAGTTCCAAACTGTACTTTCCGAAGTACTGCACCAATTCCTCAGCACAGGTCAGTGTGTAACACACATACCACACTTGAAAACCCTACAGAAGTAATCCTTTTCCCAAGCATTTTCCTTATCCCAGGAACACTGTTTTGATTCTCAGTTTCAATCAAGCATCCTCCTGCTGTCAGATGGTTCTCTCCCTTTTAAATATCCCTTGACAAAAAGCACAGCAAAACATTCTGCATTCTGTTCCAAAGCAAATGATACTATTCAGGGGTTTATGACAGAAAGGGCTGCTGCTAAATACAGACCCGGATATCTCAATGCCGTCAGTCATTAACCTTTCACCTATAATCATCTTACATGAAGGATTTACACAACCATTATGTAATTGACCATTACAGGAACAGATGCATTTGAGCTTTAAAAGTCAAGCGTTTTATTTATAATTATGTATGATTTGAACTCCTACCTGTCAAGTCCTCTATTTTACTTCTGGTTTGATATTTAAACGCAGCAAGTGGTAAAAATTGTAGTTACAGACAAAAGATTGAGATTTATCAGTTGAAAAGTTTTGATTTAGTAGGTTGTAAAAAAACCAAAACAAAACAAAAACAAAAACAAACAAACCAACCAATCCTAAAAAAAGCAACTACAAAAAGTAACCATCTTCAAACTTTTATCTAGATAAATATCATCCATTTAATGTAGCACTCACTGCTTTTTCCATGTCTGCCATAATAGATGTAGACAAATAAAAGATTGGGTATTGAAAGCGTATCCACACTGAGTTCTAGGCGAACAAATCATACGCATCTTAGAATTAACTCCTGCACAACAGCTTGTACCTACGGAAAAGTGACAGATAAAGTAACATCAACTAGGAATGAATCCAGCCTATCAAGGCGTGGAGATAGCAGGAAAGCATAGGAGAGAGCTGGGGGGGGACAGGGGACACGGACGGACAGATGACACACACAGTATTTCATCATTTCCAGTTGGTGAACTTTTATTTTGGAAAGTCTCTTTAGCAAAGATTCATCTGCTTTAAGAAAAGGGAAGAGTGCTGAATGTTTGGCTTTTTCTTGGGTTATTTTTATCTGCACAAAGTTACCAACTATCAGCCCCGTACTGATAATAAGGGAACAGGTACTCACTTCTCCTCAACCATTTGCTTTTGATATTCCTCATACTCCTCTCTGGTCATTCCCGCAGCTGCTGCTGGATCAGAAGGAGTGCTTTCTTCTTTGCTTTCTTCCCCTCCACCTCCAAGTCCCAAATTCTTTACCTGGTTGCTCAACATACTTTTCATTAGAAAAGCCATCTTCAGGGAAAAAGGAGCTATAAGCAAACTACTACGAGAAAGCCAAACCAAACCAAAAACGTTCTCAAAACCAGTAACTATAAGCAAGAGAGTTTCTACAGCCCCATCAGCTCTTCAAGGGCACAATGCTAGTGAAACGTGAATGACAAAACCAGTTTGTCAGCCATAATCTGGATTAAAGAGTGAACTCCTTAATATCTAGAGGCAGATGGTTCAGATTACTCCAAAAAAATCATTAGATGCAGCTACCTACTTTTTATATTAATACCTTAAGCTAATTGTACCCATGCACACACACAAATCAATTATAGTGTGCAACAGCATTTTGACTTCTTAAGTCTTGAAACTCTCACTTTCAGAGATGAAAACATCCCCTGGAACACAATAGAACTGAATTAGAAACCTGGTTGACTAAATGCCCATAGTGAAATTGTGAATTTCAGGCTACAGAGCCAAAAACCCTTTTGGATATACACTGGAATTCCTCATTAAGCAAAACCCCCAATCCTTTTTATCCATTAATGTTTTATCATATTGGACAGAAAGTACCTGGAATGATTCTTCTTCATCCACTTTTCGTATGGTTGGTTTGCCTCACAGACGAATGGGGCAGTACTGCTAGGGTTACTCGATTTTCAAGGAAATAATCACAAGAAAAGCAAATCACATCTTCCTACTTTTCATTCCTTAGTATTTATTTCAACTCCTCTATGTGGAGGCTGCCTCCATCTAGCTCACCACTTTGACTGGTGCTGCACAGAATACCTAGTGTTTTTAATCTTGACTGTCAGCAAAGGAGAAATTTATCTCACTGATTCTGTATGCTATAATACACCCTCGCTAGCTTTTGTTTGTGGATTGCTTCTATAGGTCTTCATCTTTCAACCTTTTATTACATCATTAGCCTCACCAGGTCTATTCAGGTGAAGATTTTCAGGATCTGCTATCGAGACTATAGGCTATTTTGGGAAAGAAAATCATCTGATAGGTCTCAAAAGTTCCTGGGTTTGGGTTTTGAGCATTTATCCTACTATTACTGACTGCACATGCCTTAATGAAAGACTAATTTTGATTATCTAAATGGTTCTCCTAGCACTCATAATTTCACCGAGAGATGGGAGGATTCCCGTTTGCCTAAAGCCTTAATCTGTATTAGAGCCTTTTAATTAAAGCAGACCTCTTACTACTAACAAAAAAAAAAAAAAAAAAAAAGGGCAGGACATTTAATAATCCTGGATTATTAATGATTAAACAGGAAACCTAATTTTTGAAGTAGAGTATCACTCAGAAGCACAAATTCCAAATCACAACAAAACTACTTTGCTGGCACTTGAGAAGTCCTGCAAACTGGCCTAATCCAGCATCTCTTTCAGGACAAGGACAGTCTTTGGAGGAGCACTCAGACTGCTGAGCAGTAGGGGCAATCCCATGACCCAGGACAAGTCCACAAGAGCCCCTCTCTGCTACACAGCCTAATTTAAAAGGAAGAAGTGAAAATAAAGGGCTGAGTTAAATACAAGAGGGGCTTGGCCAAGAGCAAGTCCCTGGAAAAAAAAGCGATCGCTAGTTCCCAAACTTCAGCCTGACTGAAATAAGTCATCTTCCCCACACTGCTCAGAACACAGTGGATCTCAAGAGCAGGAGACAGATAATCCTAAGTGAAAGGAGAACGTGCTTGGTCAATTCAGGTATCTCTAGAAATAGATGGTGGATAGAGGAAGAGGTCACATCACAACTCAGGAAAAAAGTTTTGATCTCACTGACCTTTCCATCCACTGCTCACAACAGGAACTGGCAACATGGACATGAGGGGCTGGAAGATCATCTCCTCACCCTGCCTCAGCCCCACAGCCAAGCTGTGTCTTACACAAGGACATGGCACAAGAGGGGCCATGAAATACTGCGTGGACCACATACAGATCACAAAGAGGTTTTCAGCAGCTTGCTAAAAACATTGAACAGGTTAAAGTAATATACTGGCATGGCTTATGCACTAATCCTAAAATGCACAAGTTCAGTAACAGTACACCAGGCATCACACAAAAGCATGCTACAAGAGAAGCTTAAGATCAGATAAATGTAGCTTTTGCTTGTTAGCATTTTCTCTGTGCTTTGACAGCCACTCCATTAAATGTTGGAATGCTGTCGCACAATGCCACTACTTAGTGCCAAATACCTTGAGTCCACATGCAGTGGTTGGCTCATCTTTATTTCAGGTTCTCTTAACTGGAACTGGGAGCACCAGTGTGTCTGTACTGCGCACCTTGCAAATACAACATGCAGCACTCGATTCTGCTATAGGCTGGCAAGCACCCAAACTTCCAGCCTTTTCCAGAGACTGTGTTCCCAAAACACAGTCACAGCAGAAAACTCCAACCACGAAATTCAGAAGTATCCAAGTGTTCTTTAAAAGGACCAAGACCCCATCCCCCCACACTTCCCCCAGCTTCATCCCTCTAGAAGAGGTTGTCACCCTTTACGTAAGTTGGAACATTACACATTTGCACAGAGAGAAATAAGTGGTTTAGGGCTTTCTCAGCTTGAATAGATTCAATTAAAGATTCCTCTCCTCCACCTGTTAGAGAAATTACTTCTGGCTGGGGGAAAATGATGGTCAGTGAGGGAATTCTTACTCTTCCTGTGGGAGTAAACAGACCCAGTTTACTGGGCAGAAGTTAAAACCCAAACCAAAAACAAAAATCAAAAAGCAAACAAGGAGACACAGCATCCTGGTGACAGCAGTTTGGGGAATCTGAAGAACGAACTTCAGCAATATAGGCAATCTTCAGCTCAAAAATGAGGTACTTTATATACTCAAAGCAGCCAGCAAGGAACTCTATGGGCTGTTGACACTTAGAAGTTGACATCCTACTTTACATTTAACTCCAAGCATCTGATCCTCAAGGCAAGTCTGATACTCTTAACACAAACTTTAGAGTGAATCTTACTTTTAGGTTAGAGCCACTCTTGCACTAGACTGCAACACAGAGGATATAATCCCTCTGTGCAGAATGAACTCTGGATTCAGTGTATGCTTCTAACCAGTGCCAGTCATCTGCCCCTTCAATGCAGGCAGAGCCTCAGCCTCTGCATGAAATTCTCCAGTGCCAGGTAGGACTGAACCCAGATCTCAAAGCATTCAAACTCTCTGAAAAGAGGGTAAAGAATGCTTCAGATACACTTGCTTGGATTTCATGGACATATACCCAATTAAAAGAAAAAACCTTACTAAAAATATGCATCTTTATTCAAATAATGTTATCTCTGAACTCCAAGTGTCAATTTACATTAGTCAGAAACAAACATATGACAATGTCAGCTGTTTGAATTAGAAAAAACCCCAACAGTAGATAGCATTCGGTGTTACAGTAATTGATGCATTGATAAGTGTCAAATTTTCTTCAAACAGGAAGTTAAGCAATTTACAAACCATATTGTGGGTTTTACTTTTGAAAGATTCAGGTGTGACCATGTATAATATACCCTGACCAGTACAATGAAATTCTCTTGTTACTGCCAAATATTTGCTACTTAGCATCCACACTTCACGTAGTTATTAGACTTTTTCTCCCCCATATTATCAAACTGGATTCCAAGGTGTCTTCTCTTCCTAGTCCTGAAATCTTACTTGATAAGAATCAAGCATACTATTAGGGTTAAAAGAAACTTCTAGTAGCCAGCTGTAACAGGAGGCTACATTGACTGACAAACATTCTTAAAGTCCAAATTTGTTGCTATGATTTCAAGAACAGACAGGACAAAATTTGAGCTGGGCAATTGGGAGCCTTCCTTTGATCCAGTGAGTGACAAGGTAGATATGGAAGTTCCAAGGAGACAACTGTGAAATGAAGCACGAAGCAAAGTTATCAGGTTTTGGATGTTACATATTAGACCTTTTGCTCCCCAATACAAAAGTTTCCTAGTTGCACGTGGGAGATGTGTTGGATCAGTTAGCAGCATAAACACGTGAGCTGAGCCTCATACTGAAGAGGCAGTTGTAGGTTGTCCCCCTAGACACCATCCCCAGCCTTCTCTTGTTCCTAAGACAAGACAAAAGTATGGGCTGCTCCAGCTTTAACAGCAAAATTCTATCTGGATAAATTCACAGTAACAAAAATACAAACCTCCTCCAATCGATACATTAGAGCTGTTCCTCTTTATCCCAGATATATGCATCTACTTAGACATACAATTGCTAGCCTTTCTGAATAAAAAGCCTTGCAAAGCCTGCTGTGATAGAAGGAGTTCTCTTTAGATGTTGCACTGATGCAGGAAGGCTTGCAATTGAAAGGAACAACACTGTACACTTTCAGAACTATTTATGAAAGTATATTAAGTTTAGTTACAAGAGTCAGGGTTGTAATAGCTTAGACTCAAGGCACCTGTAAGTATTTGCTGGTGTTTAAAGTAAGGATTTACCCTATTTATCCAGCAAGATCAGCCTGAAGCAGTGGTTTCCGATTAGCACAGCAAAATCTTCTCAAATTTAGAAATGAATCTATAAAGCTATACCACATACAGCATACTACATACTGTAGATATGTAAATAGGCGTGTAGGCAGTTTTATTGGTATAGCACAGATATCCACTTTTTTGATGCAATAATTTAAGTAACAAAATATGTTGCATAGATTTATCATTTCTCCAAACTGACAGGCACAATACTGAAGTGTTCTTCATTACAGCAAATTTGGCAGCATGTGTTGCACCCCAAGGGAGTAGAGTGTAGGAATGCAGTAGCAGTATGCTAGATTACAGATAACTTATGCAGATTTAGAAAAACAGATTAATAATTAAAAGCAAAATATCCCAATGCATTTGTGTACTTTATAGAATTATAAAAACCCGAAACAAACCCCCCTATTCTAGCTCTACACACAAACATCCTAAGGACAAAGTTACCACAGATATGTAAACAAGACAAAATGAATTAAATTTCACATTCCTAATTTGGGCCCTCTGCTTTGTTTCTTTCCTGAAGCAAATGTTCACCTGATAAGCAGTATTGAACACCCATGTTCAGTCTCATGCTTTTGACACTAAGCAGGAATTGACACACAATACTGGTTCTACAATAGCTACTGGATTAACAAACATGTCTGAAACAACAGCCTGTAAAGAAATGGGTTAAACACTCAATAGCTGTGGTTTAGAACAGTTGCCATGTCAAGACTTAAAGCATTTGTATTTGATACATGAAAGACAGAAGACAGCTTTATAAAAAGACATATTCGTATACTAAACAGACCCTTAATAAAAACAGATTTGAAGAGGTATAAAGCAATGATATCTTTGCTGAAGAAGTGCCACAAATCTCCAAGCAAAATTACAGACACACTTGAAACTACAAAAAAGAACTTAGTCCCACAATATACT
Source organism: Strigops habroptila (assembly GCF_004027225.2). Classification (NCBI taxonomy): domain Eukaryota; kingdom Metazoa; phylum Chordata; class Aves; order Psittaciformes; family Psittacidae; genus Strigops; species Strigops habroptila. The sequence continues at coordinate 101,830,861 of NC_044302.2, forward strand.
TGAAGAAACTACTTTATCATGTTTTCTCTCACTACCTAAAACCAAACCCAAAATAAGGAGATAAGCCTCTATTTGCTTGTTCAGTATAGTCTGTTTTCTATGTCAGGTATCAACAGTCAGACTGCTAATGGTCTGTCTTTGTGTCCACATATTAAGAAGTGTTTAAATCTGTATTTCATGAAGACTTAGAATAAACATAGTAATTCTTAAACTGTTAAATCCAAGTGTCAAACTTAAGAAGTGTTTATAAAAAACCTTTACAACCACCTCAAAAAACCAGAGAAGAACAGTTGTTTGGGGTTGGTTGGTTTGTTTTTCTTTTTGTTGTTGGTTTTTGGTTGTGTTTTGTTTATTTGCTTGCTCTTGTGGGTTTGTTTTTTTTTTAAACCAATCTGTCAGGACACTTAATAGGAAGCTTTTTGCACAAGTCATCCAACTGCAAATCTCTTTATGAACAACCAAACCTAGGCATTTCAACTCCCTCCTCTGGAATCTTAACAAAAGGGGAATATGGCATTTGCCTTCCAGTATGTATGAGAAGTTAGCCAAAAACACAACCTAGATAGGGGCCACAGTCTTCCCCTAGCTAGCATTTGCTCTGCTGCTCCCCAGTCCATTTGTAACTTTAGCATTAACAGTTTAAATAGGAACTCATTTTGTTTAACAAAATTCAATAATTTACAATACTGAAGTATATCAAACACTAAATTTTCCCTCATTTACAAGTTTTCTGTGCATACATACTGCTGTTACGTACACACAAAGGGAACAGGTCATCAAAAGAACTTTTTGGCTGCTGCTTCTTGTTGACTCCTGAAAGAAAAAGCAGAAGACAATTCATTACGTACTTATAGTATAAAGCTAGCTAACTGGTTTAAATATTTCTTTGGGGATTAAAAGATTCCATTCCTTGTCAACGGAGGCTTAGGGAAATCAAATATAAGTCATATCACAAAAGCAGGATACATTTTTTTCTATTTACAAAGACATTAGTAGCATCACTGTAGTTCCAATTTTGCATCCAACACAGAAGAAAACGAGACATTCCAGACAAACCAGAAGCTGTGAAAGAACATACAAACTGACTCTTGAAATGTTTTAACTAAAATTTCCTAAAGCTTCTCAGTATCCGATTGGCCTAAAATCATAGAATCATAGAATCGTAAGAGTTGGAAAGGACCTTAAGATCATCTAGTTCCAACCCCCCTGCCATGGGCAGGGACACCTTGCCCTAAACCATGTGGCTCAAGGCTCTGACCATGTGGCTCAAGGCTCTAAAAATCATCACAGAGAAGGAAACGCATGCAACCAAACAGTGGAAGAGTTTACTCGAAATGGGATTTCCTTTTCTCTCTGGCACAGAACATATTTATTTTCTTAGTGGATACAGGTAGTGTGGATCAGCCACACAAAGATGCTAAAATTACCAGGGCATCAAAAAACTGGTGGGGACCAGGTCCTCATTTGCCTTGAAAGCCATCATTTCAGTTGATGGAATAACATGACATACGTAGGAAACGTGCTCTCTCCACTTTGTGGAGAAGCAGACACACAAAAACTACTGCAATCAGCAGCAGTGGTCTTATATTAGTACTAGTTATCCTTCCAGACAGGTGGCAAACAGCATTTTCCCTTTGAAGGGCAATGCAGCTATTTCTGGTCCCTACTCCTTATCCTGATTAGTGTCTGTGAGAAGCAAGAAGGAAGACTACCAAGCAGTCCTTACTGTTAACAGGTTTTCCTTCCCATCCATACAAATTTAATTTGAGCATTATCACATTATAAGGTGAAGGAAGAGAACAGAGAAGACATCCCAATTAGCTTGGGGAGGGGGAAAGAGTCCATACACTATCAATATTACATGTAGGAGAGAGATGAAGGGATATGTACTGTTAAAAAAAAAAAAAGTTCACTGAGGAATTTGTACAGATGGGATAAGTAGCTTGTAGGTACACACAGAAAAAAGAAAAATCACATCAGATTTTATTAAGATATTGATAAACTTCAGTAAATCCAAAGGACCACAAGGGTGGTGGTCAAGAGCTAAAGCACATGCCTCAAGAGAAGGGAGGGATGGAACCAGGCTTGTTCATCCTGGGCAAAAGAAGGCTTCAAGAGGTCTAACATCAGCTTTGCAATACCTATAAGATGTTATTACGGAGAGAGGGGCAGTTTCTTTACAAAGATGCACATTATAAGAGACAACAGGCAAACTGAAACCAGGCAGGCTCCCACTTGATGTATTGTGAGGGGAGAATAAAACTTCATTACGAGAATTAAACATTTCCAGTGGGGTCTGTAATAGCGGTACATTTTCCATTCTTGGAGGTTAAGACCTGAGCAGTCTAAACACTAAGCAATCTCTCTGAATTCAGCATCAAGCCTCCTTTGAGGCCTCCCAAGGTCTCTTCCCATCTGAATAATTGCTTGTTTTAAAGATGATTAACATAATCATAACATTGCAATTATATTTCCAGTCAGAAGTCCTAAAATCATTTGCCCTGTTGTCTTTAAACAAAAAGAGACTTACCTATACATGATATAACCAATGAATAGCACTGTTTGCACCGCTACAAAGATGAAGAAGTGCACTGTAGATAAGCACGATGGAAATGGTGGCAGTTCTGGACACTTTGATTTCTCACTAGATGGCTAAAACCCAAGAAAAACAATATTTGAGAAAAGAGCAAACAAGACATGCCATCAAAAGACTGTTACACACAAGAAACAAAACAAGGTCTTTAAAGCATGATATAAAAATAAGAAGCGGCAGAAAACAGATAGAAATGACACTATCCTGAGGGGAAAAAAAAAAAAACACAAAACAAACCTTCTATGGGATCATAAGCTCATTCAATTGCTACCTAGGCAAGACTAAGGTGCTCCTGAATGTGAACACAGTCATCTTTCACACCTAGGAGATCTTAAGCGAAGCCTGCCCAACTTTCCCCTGATTAAAGCTCTCCCTTCTGTGAAGAAGCAATAATCTCCTCTCTATAGAGCTGTTAAGAAGGGGGACAAGCACAAAAAAAAGCACCCAGAAAACCTAATTGCTTGACCTTGTTTCCACAGGAAATTAGACTAAAAATCATGCTCTTTGTGCAAAACTTCTCATCAAGACACAGATCATGCAGTTAGGTTAAGGCACTGCAGTTTTAGCAAAGCATCTTAATAAAGGATTAATTGCTCTGTAACTTGCATGCTGGCTTGTCCTAGCCTTTCACTAATAGCCAAATAAAGAAGTATTACAGCCATGCTTTACACTACCAGCACCTAAATTACCATATTTCGTTGTACTAAATGCTCAATGTCCCTCTTTACTACATGAAGGTGTTCTTTGATGTCATTGAAGTGCTGAGTTGTTTCATAAACTCCGGCAGCAGAGCCAGGATGTTGAGCTCCACTGATCAACCTCAGAGTATCAGCCACAGAATTTCTGAAACAAGATGAACACAAAACATGTCAGCACAGAAAAGCTTCTCTACAAATAGCACTTATTCTAGGCACCTTTTGGTCCATTAAAGTTAGTCTGAAATACAGAGTTGCCCCAAATCATAGAATAGTTAGGCAGAAAACATTTTCTCTAGTTTCCAAGAATACCTATGAGGAAATAATTCCTTAATCAAACTATTGGGTCAGACAGTTTCGATTTGTCCAGTGCACCATCTCCCAAAGCCATGCCAAGAACAAGATCCGGCAAATACTCTGTTGCTAGACATCTGCTTTGCCTGACTGATGAAGTCTAAAACAAGTGTTTTATCTGAGGCTCTTGCCAAGGCTTTAGGATAAGCAGAGTTTAATGCAATCTTTGAAGAAAACCAAAAGCTATTTGAAAAATAAATAAATAAAAGCAGTCATGTAAGAAATAAAAATAAAGAAGAGGCTTTAGGGATAAGAAAAGATTTAGATACATCCTTGTTTTATGATTATCATTTATACGAGAAACTCATTTCCCATATGCCTTGTCATAATACTTAATATTGTTGTCATGTGAATTCATTTTGCTACTACATCAAATCAAATTAAATCTGTAAAAAGTTGAGGTTCCATAACTAATTTTATTTGAGGTAAACTAGTCAATGAGAGAAAAAACCCTTAATCTCTAATCAATACGTTTATATAATTTTTCCCTACTGTGATGTTTCTTTTCAGTTGCAAAGAGGATTATTCTACAGCTAAAATATTTATCATGTGAATGTTAATCTCTTCATTATTAATAGAGTAAACAATCAAAATAGATGTCTTTGGATTTCTTTTTAATTTACTTAAAACTTTACATTTTGTTCAGATGAGAGCTTACTTCGATGCCTTCAAGATGCAGTCCCAACTGTACAGTAGTTAGCAATTTGTTATAGTACCATAGAGTGGTTTGATTTGGAAGGGACCTTTAGAGACCATCTGGTCTAACACCCCCCCCCCCCCCCCCCCCCCCCCACTATGGGCAGGGACATCTTTCAATGTCCCAAAGCCCCATGTATCCTGGCTTTGAATACTTTCTATTTTAACTGTCACATAAAGAAAATGAAAACAAACAAAAACAACTACACACAAAACCAAAGTAAAACACAAACAAAAAAAATGGCTTGAATACTATTTATGGAGTAAACTGGCAACCACAACGTATGTTTGTTCATACAAAATTACATTAGTGATTTAAATGGCTCATATCCATTGTGAAAATGGCTAGTTAAGCTTCAAAGAAGTTTCATAAAGATGTTGCCTGTCTTTTGGCTTTGTATCAGTTGCTCTTCATGCCATTAAAATTCAACACACATAGAGCAAACCCACATGCACACACTGAATGCAAAAACCCCTCTTCCTGTCCCAGCTTAAATTAGCTTTAGCCAGAAATTATTTTATATTTTTGTATCATCATGGTATAGATTATTTTAAAGTAAATTGATTAATATTTACCTGTACTTTGAATTGGTGTTATACTGACCTATTTTAGAAGTAAGTTTTCCACTGGAAGGCTTCTTTCTTAAATAAGCCATGCAACCACCATCATGGACCACTGCCTAGTAAATGCTGGTATCAATTCTGCCTATCCACATCCATCTCACTGTTTATCTTGCCCCACTACTTTCAGTGCTACAACACAAGTGTGACACTCATTTTGTTCCTCGTGCTCCTCATACCACCATCGCTATGCAACTACGGAAATCTGCACACCCACCTTCCCTCTGACTGATCCAGTGCTTGTTAAAGGCAAAATAACTTCCCTCAATAGATATGGTCTGTATCAAATTTAATTTACATTTACTTTTGCATGAACAATACCATTCTGGTAGTTTCTATTGTATGAACATGCAAGATTCTTCTGTAACCAGATGATTAAGAAATCCACAAATCTTGACAAGAAAATTACTTAGACACTAAGTCCTTTTCCTCCGGGATGACCAGGAATGCAACAGCGGGCTGTTCATTTCTATCTCTAAATAAAACATTTCTTTAATCTAAGAAAAATATTAAGATGATGTTACGCAAACTCATACCTAATAAGTAGTCACTAAAAGGGCAGACTGCCGATGTTAACAAGAAAATCTAATTTGCTTGCAAGGTATAAAGATTTGTCAAGAATATTAACATAAAAGCTTTTGTGGAAGAACAAGCGCAAAAATGGAAGCACTCTAATCTTCATCCTACAGAAAACCTGACCTACTTAGATAAATCACAAGAGCTGCCCTTGAACTAATACAGGAAAAAAACCCCACAACTGCAGGAATTGTTTTTCTCCCTTCTCTAAGCCCAAGATAAGGAATGTTTTAACTACTATAAATGAAGGGTTAAACCAACTTTAAGCCATTCCTGCTAAAAGCAGGAACTGTAAAACATCTTGGAAGCAGTACACAACCATCCTATCAAACATAAGAATTTTCTCCACTCCACTTTACAAGTATAGCACCGTCAAAATAAGATTTTACTTCATTTGGTAACATAGTTCAAATCAATCCGTTCTAAAAACTGCATCTTAAAAAGCAAAATCAATAATCAGTTGGGAGCTTGCAATCCCTCCTGCAGATACACAAGTTCCCTGAGGAAGTTCACTGGCAGAAAGCCCTCCAACAAAAGAACAAACCAACCAACCAGAAAACAGAACCCATTTAACCTGCAAGAAATGGGGACAAATCACTAAAGTGGTCTACACACTGCATTGGCACATGCAACATTAAACCAACCCATTTCTGCCTTCACTCCGCAACGTGACAGCAATTTCATGTTAGAGTGCTTTTTTCTTTTTCCAGGCTATTTACACTAAGAAAACCCTCAAATATTATATTTAGATAATATGTGATATATTATCTATTTTATTAATAATTATATGGGGTTATTAATATATCAGGAGTAGACTGAGTATATTGACAAGATACTCCAACACCCTTTTTTTCTTTAGGTTCACTAGCTGTAAGTCCAGGGCATTTATGCTCATGTCGTTATCAATACTCCCTATGTCAGAGCCACAGATTGCCACAAGGTAGCAGGTTATAACACTAGCAGAAATGGTTTTTAAAGGGAATAGACTTAACTGGAAAATGGAATCTCATGACAAAAACAACAAAAAAAAAAAGAGGCGAATTCAGGGCTCAGCCACCCTTGGAACATGAACTGGGGTTATTCTAGAAATCAAATGTACACAGAGAGTTATCACTAAGAAACTGGCACAGAGAAATTCCAAGTTTGTCAGTATTCTCCTACTGAAATAATAAGTAGGATTTAAAAGGTGGAAAATACTACAAAATTCAAGACACAGCCTTACTATTCAGAAAACATTTACCTTATTTCATTTACTTGTCTAATGACCTCTTCTTGAGTTTTCACAACTGTCTGCATCTCTTGCTGGGAAACCTGGTGGGTGGAAAGAGGTGTGAGAAAAAGATCAACGTATCTTGGAAAAAGCAAATCAATCATGCTGCTGAAGTTAGGCTGACAGAAATGACAGCGTTGGGGCTTGGGGTTTTTATTTACCTGCCCTTGTTGACCTGGCAAACCAGCTCCTCTTTTAGCAATCTCATCGGTGATTAGAGACACGTATCTCCTCTGCTCATCCAGAATCATGTCCAACTGCCTATTCAGCTGTTTTATTTCAAGATGAATTCGATTCTGCCCCTCAAAGATTTGCCTCAGTTCACGATCACTTACAGTTTCAAAAAGATCATCCGCTGATAACAGAAAAAAGCACAGGAGTTCTTACATATAAGCACTCCTCTTGCATACATGCATTGTATTGTTTCTCTTGCACCCCTCAAGTTTCCACACAGATATACTTTTTCCCCCATAATTTGATATATTTGGTGTTTATTTGTTACTATTGCCATGGCAAAGGAGACTCAAATGGGATCCAAACAACTGAACAGACATAACCAGGCATTCGAACCCAGACTCTACCTTAGAGTTCCTATTTCAATACTTGGGTAACATGCAACATAGAATGAAAGCATAGCAACTGTAAGCTAGCACTGTGCTATCAACTATCCTTCAGAAGGAAATTGCAGGTATTAAGCAATAGGTACTTTTTAGAGAAAGTAAGCTTTAAAACGTAGCTTGAAATAGAGAGTGACTGCACATTTTGAGTAAGTTCTTCCACAACTTCAGCAACATTAGAAAGAAGAAAGTCCAGAAGATTTTCGTCATTCCCATCATGTTTCCACTTGATTGTTTTGTTCTCAATCCAGGCATGACAACAGGGACTTGGTATTTCAGAAAAGAGTTTACAAACAAAAGACCAAAGATTCTTAAATAAAGTAGGTAACACCAGTAGGAGCCTAGTAAGATCAGTCAGAGCATAAGGCCCCAGTTCTGAACATCCTGAAAAACGTTTTCCTTGACAACTGAAAAATGGCTCAAATAACCTGCCTGGCTGCCCTTGCACATCAGGATGTTCCTTTTGGAATTCTTCCTTCTTTTTATCCAATTCTTGTTGAAAGTGCTCGAACTCTTCCTGATACTTCTCTTTATCTTTCTGAGGAATTTCTGCATCTGGCGTTGGCTTTAAAACATCGGGGTGGGGGGAAGGAGAAAAGAGATTTTTTTTTCATGTTCTCCACCATTCCTATATAACTTATTCTTAAGCAAGGCTGTTTGTATTTCAGATTTGAAGATATGACACAATTAGCTGAATATTAATTCACATTAATATTTCACGTTGAAGTGAGAAACCAGGCATTCCTATGGAGACCCATAGCTTTTTCCTGATACATGCATACTTTCTGTGATTAAAAAGAAACCCAAGTTTTACAAGGATAGATGCTGTTAGGCAGTACAGACTGTTCTAGAGGTATGAGAAGCTGAAGGCAAGAACAGATTATGTGTCTGCTTTCCAAACAAAGTGTACTTTTTAATTTGTTTTCTTTGCATGTTTTGACTCAGCATCAGGATTTCTGTTGATTCCCTGTTGCTTCAAGAACTCTCATCTTGAAAATGTCATTATTACCGAAGCATTACACTATTAGTCCCATTTTTCTAAAATTGATGACAGCACAGCTACATGCCAAAATCCTGAAACAGGGGTGACAAGTATGACTTCAGAGGAAATGCCATGAGCTGGTGCTACATACAAGATATACACAATAACATATATTATTAATTATGCATAAAGATGCTTACTACTTCCTTCCCAGGCTCAGTCAACTGGAAGGTCAGAAACGACAGGACATCATGATCATCTGTATTCAATAAAACGGAAACACACTGTTAATTGCTACTGCTACAGGCTACAAACCCTGGTATTTCTCAAGCCAACCTTGCACTTGCAAAGGGTCTTCAGGCAACAGCATCCTCTCAGAGTCCTCCCAAGAGTTTATGCAGCGGGAAATGAGACTGCACAACATCTTTGTCAGGATAAACTGAAAGTCCTTCTGCTCTGGCCAGGAAAAGGCCTAAGCATACCACTTATTTGGGAATGGGAGAGAATTAATTACATCATCACGGTCAAAAATTGGTATAATGCATTGAGATTAGCAGTAAAAAGAAACAGACAAAACCCCCTCTCTTGCAAGCCCTGCAAGTCCCCACACAATTTGTCACAATGTTTAACATTTTCTACCTGCAAGTCCCCCTGTTGCTGCAGATATTCCAAAATAGCCTTGTAATGGCAACACCATGTCTTCCACTTTTGCACAAAATTCATAGTCTTCTTTATCTGGAGTAAAGCCATTATTAATTAATACCTAAAAGGATAAACATGTAAATTTTACCACATAAATCTATTTGTGTTAATTGCTTTGTCAGTTCATAGTAATGGTCACAAATACAACTTATTGGGTAATTCAGCAGCTGATACTAGAAAGCAAAAACTATTTCTCTTCTAAAAGATGCTTTTAACAAAGAAAATGCACAGATGCATCTGCAGAACTGCTAAGGTGAGCAGCAACATCTGGGATAGAGGAGTTCCTACATAAGAGATCAGAGACCAGGTACATTCAAGAAGAGAGCAGCCTTGGAGTCTGAAATTCCATTTTCATTCAAAAGTTAAATAGCTTTTACCATTACAACACAGTACAAGGTCCACCCTCTACTAGGTGCATTCATGTTTACTTTTAGAGAAACTTTTACTACAAAATGACAGCTGTGTGTTTTATGGCTAATACCTATGAACAGCACCTTTTCAGAAGCCAAGAAACCCACACTTCGTAGCTGTTGCAACCCAGCACCATAATAATATTTTTCTTTCCTTATCTAGAAGGAATTCACAATCATCTTAACAGGATTTAGGAAGTCCTGAAGACTTCCTTATAGCATTGTTTTTCCTACCTTTAATCTTTGAAGTCCTATTATTTCTTGGAGGTGGGAAGCCTCAAGTAGCAAATTTAAATCTACTGTCAGTGAGCTAGCTTCAGTTTTCTTGTCACATTTCAAGAGCCTCTTACGATCAGCTACAAAACCCTGTGCAGCTCTCACATCAGCTTGAAAAGTACTGTTCAAGTTAAGGAGCTGCTCAATCACTTGGTAGCTGAGAAACAGATGCTGGCTTTGAGACACCTCTACAGGCAAGTCGACAGCAACAGAAGGGTGCGAGCACATATGACTTAGCATAACTGACTCCTAAGTAACATCAGAGAAATCAGTAATACCTGCCAAGTCAGCTCCTAAAACTACAGATGCATTAATGTAGCTAAAAACCTGTCCAGCATTTGAATATGCTGCACCTCCTTCCAACTTCTCCTACCAAGCTCCACATTTTCAAACATACCAGAATTAACATGTAGGATCTTTGGGGTTTCAGACAGTTGCAACAATCTTGCACTTAAGTGGCTAAGAAACATTGGTAATGATGCTATTTCAGAGTACTTACAGTCAGTGTTTTTTTGTAGTATGTTATCTTTACTCGAACAGGATAGGGCTTGTTACGAAAGTCCCTCTGACAGGATGCCAATGCTTGTGTGGAACCATCACTATGCAAGAAGACAACTTGCATAAAACTATATCTTATGATTTATCAGCTAAGACAAAAAAGCATCAATGTATCACTATGCAACATCATGGTAGTTTTTCAATATGTAAGTTTTTCAAAAGCTGTCCCACAACTGCACTGTTCCCTGAAGTCCGAGATCAACAGTACTAGATGCTTTACACTGGACACACTACAGCTAGACAGCAGTAATGGGGAAATTTGAACACAGGGGATATCTCCAAGATATATTCCCACACCTGTGAACTGAGACACAAACAAGCTACAGTCCGGACTGCACTAACTAAGATAGATACAAACTGAGATGGAAATAAGCTGTAGTCCAGACCGCGTCAACTAAGCTAGACACTTCTCAGAGAATCCAAAAAGATGTCAATTGTGCTGTTGACTCTAAACAATCTGAAATCAAAATTAAACCAATTAATTGTAGTAGCAAGCGATTAGGTTTCAGTCACTTCTGTCATTATTAGCTGTGCGTGGAAGATACCCATAGGTAGTGAAGAGGTAAAAAGTCTGTATGTCCATTTATCTGAGTTTACCCCATCCCAAAGGGCATATGCCATTTAAATATCCATCAGTTGCCAATTTCTGTGCTGTTACTGACAGAACAGTGTTTTAACAATTAGAAAAACTCAAACATAAAGGAAACAACAAGGTTTCACATGAAAGAAACCTTCACAATGTTTCTTAAGAGTTTCATGCAACATTTCATCATTCAAAAGCATACATCCATCATTAATACTGAAAATAAACTTACTTCTGATGGTCATACAGAAGTTTACCATTGTTGCCTACAACAATCACTCCAGGATTGTTTTTCTAGAAAAAGAAACAGCAAAAAATGGAAGTTTAATTCAAAGTGAAACATAAGTAACATCACTGATAGCCCTTCTGCAATAAAGCACTTGAAGTCATTATACTACAGATAGAATTTCTTCCTAGTAGATTGTATGGGGCTATGTTCTGGATTTATGATAAAAACCAGTGTTGGCAACACAGCAATGTTTTAGTTATTGCTTACACAGCCTCAAGGCCTTTTCTGCTTCTCACGCCAGTGAGTAGGTTGGATTGCAGAAGGAGTCACGAGGGGACACAGCTAGGACAGCTGACCAAGGAATATCCCAGATCATATGGCCATCATGCTCAGCAATAAAAGTTGGGGGAATAAGAAGAAGGGGGGACATTCAGACTTATGGCATTTTGCCTTCCCAAGTTATCATTATACGCATGATGGACCCCTGAGGTATTGGAGATGGCTGAACACCTGCATGACAATGGGAAGTAGCAAATTCATTTCTTTCTTTGCTTGAGCATGCAGCTTCTGCTTTACCTATTAAACTGTGTTGATCTCAACCCACGAGTTTTCTCACTTTTAGCCTTCCGATTTTATCCCCCATCCCATCAGAGGGGAGTAAGTGACTGGCCATATGGTGCTTAGCTGTCTACAAGGGTCAAACCACGACATAAAGGTATACACTGTACCGCTACACAGATTGCCAACTCTTAAAAAGACCAAACAAAACAGACTTCAAGAACTCAAGAAATAATGACCTTCTCAATTCACAGTGGTGGGGTAGGGCAGTCCATCTTCAAAAAGGACCAAACCACAACCAAACTGCGGTTCTTTTCCTTTAGATAGATTGTGCCAACAAAAAAAGCAAGAGACATACTACCTATTGTTAATGTTTCCAAGGATCATTCTGGACTTGAAACTGGAAATTCGAAACAGCAACTGTCACCCCCATCTCCCATAGAATTTTCACTGCTGAACTACTCAAGGCAGATTTGTTCCAAGAAAAAGAGCATCTCTGAAGACAGAAATTTGTGTTTCCGTAGTGTCATATTTTGTTAGAATAAGCCTCTTGCAAAGCACACATCCTCAGATATAGCAACATTTCAAATCATGCATAGCCATCCCAAATTTCAGCTTATGCAGTTACACATGGTATTTTCCCTCCAAACCTGGCCCATGAATCAATGTTCAGAGGAGATTCATTATGTGTTACACTTCAACTTTCAAGCTTAAAAAAAAAAAGTGTGAAAAAGTTGAGTAAAAATTATGCAAGGGAAAATTGACTGTTTTAATTTATCCCTTCAAAGTGAAGGGATAGGAAAAGAACATCATATTCTCTCTCCCCCCCTCCTCCAAAGTTATAGGTACGAAACAGGCAGGAAACCAACTTATAATCTTTGCTAGAAGAGTTTGCTTTCAGCTAACCTTTCCATCATTGTCAAAGGAATCGAAGAAAATTCCAACACCATTCCATTGATCTGCTGCCCCGAAAACAGGGCCTTCCAAGCCTTGCTCTTCTGTAAACCAGATTGCCTGTTACAGAAAGAAGTAAGAGTCACAAGTCAAGATTCACTTTTTACAGCATGTCTCATTTTTTTTCAGTTAGATCAAATTCTTAATACCAATCCATCAGCTCCAATGCGGCCTCTTCCTGTAACTCGAAAGGTCACTTCGACTTCCCAATATTCAAATATTGACTTGGTTTTTGTCCACACTGACCCTCTTTGGCTTTTCAAAGACGTTGTTATACGAATCTGATCTGCACTTGGTATGGCATCTAGAAAGGAAAGGAACCAACACTGATTATATGAGAGAGAAGGTATTGTAAATGCTTAAGCAGCCAATTAACAGATCTTCTAAAGTCAAAGTTTTCCGGTCTCCTCAACTGGAGAACAGTTTTCAGAATAACTTTTTAGTTGAGTGCTCAACCAGCTGACGGGGAAAAAAAACCCAACAAAACACACCTTTATCTTCAACAACTTGTTAATAGTGCTTTTCAAAAGACTTAATCACCTTCTGTTTGGGACCACAAGGTACAACTTAAACAGAACCTTGGTCCTGCTATTAAGATACAAACTAATAAGATCAGGTTTAGCTTTCTCCTGTATCTCACACAACTCTTCACAAATCACAGATTTCTCCTTTGCTTTTTAATAACAGATGTTCTAATTTTCTGTTTAATAGTTTAAAGGAATGACATACATACATAAACTCATTCACTTGTATTAAACAATATTTATTTTTGTCATCATTTACTTGAAAAAAAGCAAGGGAAAAAAGCTTGTCTATAGACAGCTTCCTTCATGTCACTTACAGCATAATGTGAAATCATAGTAAAAGATTCACATTCATAATTAAAGCCTGTAAAAAACAACCAACCAAAAAAACCAAACCCCACATTAGAAGTTACCGCAGAGAAACTATACTAAGGTAGAACCTTATGTACCATAAATATCAATACATTTTACAAGAGGAAGCCTTACAGAAGACTAGATGCATTTTTAGCACAATCACATCCCTGACCCATACTTCAACCGCATAAGCTATATTCAGTGAAGCGCTGTTTGCCAAGCCACAGTTTCCATTTCAGCCTCTTACACTACGAGCGCTAACGGGACGTGCAGCCCCGCGGCCGTCTCCGCAGCCCAGCTCTGGCACAGCGCGAGGCGGGCCCTCACTCTGGCCGAGTGACACATCATCACTCCGCGGGGAGCTGCCTGGAGCCCTCACAGCGACGGAGCGACCGCGTCACAGGGCAGCTCAAGGGTACCTTCGAGCCGCACATCAGGGGAGGACTTGCAGCCATCCACCGCTACCACAGCACCTCCTCTGCCCCTTCAGCGCTACGTGGAATGCCGCGGGACAGGCCCGCCCCTGCCCGCAGCAGGACCCTACCGCGGCGGCAGAAGGCGCAGGGATCGGGGGCCGAGCCCAGCTCCGCTCCCTTCGGGCAAGAGCCCCCTGCTGCCTTGGCGGCCCTGGGACCCAACAAGGCTGCCCGGTCCCGCCGGCCGCGTCCACCTTCGCCGTGCCCCTCCGCTCCCCGCAGCCGCCCGCACGGCGGGAACATGGCCCAGCCCCGCTCGCAAACTGCCGCCCGGCACTTACTGCCTGTATGCACCCAGAACGGCACCGTCCCGTCCGCCTGCACCAAATGCGGCCCCTTGAAGCTGTACTTGTACTCAAAGCGGCGGTGCGGCAGAGCTGCTGCTGAGCCTTCCGCCGCCGTCGCCTGCCCGAGGGCGAGCGGCGGGCGGCCCAAGGCGAGCAGGGCACCGGCGAGGAGGGCCGCAGCCATGCCACCCCGCTGCGCGCGCGCCGCCATCTTGAGCCGTGCTGCGGGACGCCGGGCATAGCCAACAGGGCGCCACGCGATTGGCCGGGCAAGGGGGCCGGGTAAGGGGCGGGGCGGCTTCGTGGCGCCGGCAGCTGGCGCTCGGCAGGCGGGGCGGTCGCGGCAGGCGGGGCGGTCGCGGCAGGCGGGGCGGTCTGAGGATGCTGCGGGGTCTGGCCCGCGGGTGTGGGCCCACGCTGCGAAGGGCCTGAGGGAGGACTCTTCCGTGGGAACGGTGGGGTCCCGGGAAGCCCGAGAGTCGGCATCTGGGGGGGAGCCGATTTCGATCAGCCCCGGCTGTGTGTGAGCTGCCGGGCGGCGGCTCTGCCGAGGCCGCGCCCCGGAAGCTCAGAGGCGTCCGTGGGACCGTGTCTGTGCGCCTGGCCGTCGGCAGGCCTGTGGTTCCGCTTGTGCTACGGCCTCTTGGACGGCTGTATGAGATTAAGTCGGCTGTGTTTGAAGGGTAGTCTGTTCTTCTCGCTCGATATTACTTCCTTAACAAAAATCTCACACAGGCTCTGTATGCTCATTTTTAGAATAGTCAGAAATCCTGCAGAAAAACCGATGCCATTTTTCACACCATGCGTGACCAATCGTCTTCTGCGGTTTGCTTTGGTGGTACTCATGCCCTTGAACACACAAGCTGCCAGTGGGGAGAGGTGGTTGGAGTTGCGGTCGCTGCTTCAGAGAGAGTCAGATCTATAGAGGTGAGAAATATGCATATTTGCTTATCAGTGTGCAGCATCACAGAGCAGGGGCCAGTGTCAGCTTTGTTTCACTGGAGCGGCAGTCTGTCTGACCAGTGTGCCCCTGAACCAATGAACGACTGAACCAACAGCTAGACTTCCCAGTTCATTCTTGAATACCGTGTGTTGCTCTGTCTTACAGCCTCATTCCAGAAGAAAATAATTCCCAGGAGTGGGTTGGGTTTTTTTCCGCAGTTTCTTTCCACCCTTGTGTTTTGCTCTACCTTTTCCATATCCATTTGTTTCTGACATCCCTTCTCTCCCTCTTACCTAATCTGTGAGTATGAGCAATTAAAGAGTCCGTAAGTAGGTTCAGACCTTGCTAAAGAGGATGATCTTGGAGTCACTCAGGAGAGATTAAGTTCTTTTTTTAAAATGGCGCACACGTGCTTCAGCATGGATGAAAGTAAAACCTTACATGTTCACTGGGAAAAGTACATTATCAGTTATATAAATCATTAAGCAAATATATTGATTAGATGAGACAGAAAAGCAACATATTTCTGAGGTAAATTTTAGAAGAATTTATATAAATTTCCTGAGTACTTTTGATAAGTTAATACTTGTTAATATAAAGAAGTACTTGATATTTTGTTTTGAATAGTGTCTTCCATCCAACTATGTTCTAAAATATCTCGGAATAATTTAAGAATATGTTTTGGGTTCTTTTAGAGTACACATGTGGGAAATGTTAAGGGAATTGGAAGTCTCTTCTTGGCAGCTAACTAGGCACAGAAAACTCAGCTGATTTTCTATTATTTAAAGATCTAGAAAGTAATTTTTCAGGTAAAAATCCAGAACACTGAAGCAATACAGTGTGCTGCAATTACTTCAGGAGGATAAAATGGTGTATGTGTCAGAGATCCAAACAGAACAGCATGAAGCCCTATCCTGCCTACTTCATATGTTTGGCAGTAGTCTTGGAACTCATAATGGCAAATAACTGAACCACACTGAAAGAGACTAGTAAACCAAAAGCGCTAGCCTCAAAACAAATCTCTCATACTCACCCACACACATAGGCAGGTCTGAAATTCTGCTACTTAGAGGCACTAGCAATGGAGCAATACAGGATTTAAGAGAAGAGACGCTATGCCGCATAACTTTATGATGTTATATTGAACTGTCTCAACTTATTAGTAGGTAAAATAGAATGTTATGGAGCTAGTTTTGCATGTATCATTCTTGCTATCAACTGTTCTGCCATTGGATTGTGCCCCTTGTTTTTATATAATACTTCATAGTTGCTTCATAATTGTCCCAGAGCATGCAAAACTCCAGAGTACTTGAGTGCAGTCCATAATCAAGGAACATAATCAAGAATTTCCCGGTCACCATGTGGTTATTTCTTACTTACCATACTGTCAAAAAGGAAAACTCTGCTTAATTTGTATAATGACTCTGTACTGAACGGCTTCTCTACACTGCAGTAACTATCTCGGTTCAGCTACTTGTTTCCCTCAGTCAAAGAAGAAAATGAAGTAAGCAAACCATATATGCATATGCACACATACAAACTAGCACATATATAAATATATATTTTAAACATACATTGGCTAAATGGCAGAAAGTCTTTGGATATCCAACTTCAAAATACTTGATTTAAAAAGACAGGGAAAGGCCAATTTTCTTCATCGCTACCCTTTGTGGCACTCTCATCCCTCTTGGTGCCAAGGAGGTTTGATTAATATTAAGAAGCGTGACCCATACGCGTGAATGCACGCGTAATCATGTAGCTATTCTGGGAAGCCCGCAGCAGTGGAAGCTGCATGAAAAGTCTTCATTAAAGCCCATGTTGGTTGCAATGCCAACTGTCAAGATCACAGTGGTCTCACTGAGATAGAAGTTATCTCAGAAAATACAATCTCTGCCAGAGATGTCTTTCAGCAGGCTAGTTCTACAAGTGTACACTGCAGCTTGTATAATGTTTTATCAACATGGACCTATTTATAATTATACCAAGTCTGCAAAGGTATTGAACTCCCAATATTTTCTATGGAATGCACTATGCTAAGCAGTTTACACCAGCACAGGGGATTCTTACCAGTGCCGCCAGTGCCAGATGTAAGCCATTTTCTTCAAGAGCATAAACTGTCACTAAATGTAGCAAAAGAGGTTTTTGCAGGTTAAAATTGCACATATTTGGGAAGATGGGCTAGTATAACTGTTAGCTGAGGACATGACCCCATCACATGTTACAATTTTGAAGTGTGGTCATAACCTAAGGAGAGTTATGAGGTTCACGCAATAAATATGAAGATCAGGCCCACATTTCTGAACTGGACGTTCTCTCCCTTTGAAAAAAGGAAGCTCATCACCTTGCATATTTGTGTGTGCCACTGGGTAGATGCTCACTCAGAAAAGCATGATCGTATTTGCTGGAAGTTTCAGCAGAAACCCCAAGGAACATGTGAATATGGTCTTGCTTTGCGCCTGCTAGTCTCTCTCACATCTAAAATGCATCTTTGTAAGATACCTCCTCGGTGGGGATAAATTCTGTAAATCATAACAAATTAAATAGTTTAACTGTCTCTTTGCCAAGCAATAGATGGTATCATTTTTTTGTCATTATTCTTAGAAAAATGCCATCATATTTTCCAGAGATCTCAGCAAGGAAGTCGAAGACCCTGTGGATATACAGGAATCTATCCTTCAGCCTCCAATGTTGTGAGCATTTGGATGCGTTAATGAGACAATGTTGGGAGGAGGTAAAGGAAAGAAAAGGGAGAAAACAAATAAGGCCACAGTGAGGACTTTCTAAAAGGTATGATTGCTTATCATGCTAATATACTTTTGAGGCACCTTGTGTTGAATTCTGAGCAGAAATGCAGGTGACTATATCTGTAACTCAAGCGTAAAATATGAGTATGTCTTATTCCAAGAGAAATCTGCAGTACAACTGGTAGACTGCACTTACCTGTCTAGTCTTTTCCCATCTTAACAATTAGTCCGTGAGTTTTATATATATCCATGAAAGCAAGCACTTGTACACAAACCCAAATGATTTTATGTTTTGCAATAGTTGGGGGCATGCTGAAGCAGACTGTGTTTTTTGCGTTGGCTGAGCTTAAATTTATATGAATGAAATGCTGTGTGGAAAGAAGCTGTGACTAGGTAGGAGAAACCCTTAATTGCTAAACCAGAAATTAGACTCCTGGTGATGTGGTGAAAATACCACATCAGTAATGATACAGATGTTGACATCTCCAGAACACAGAACTCTCAAATTCTTGTAACTAATGATAATGTTCAGAAGCGTGAACTTGTGGAGGACCTAAAGAAGACTGCTGCATGTTACAGGACTAGTGTTTCTGCCAACCTCAAACTGCCTTTCTCCTGCTTTCCTGTGACATATATATGGAAAAATAGATCTGCAAGGCTCCAAGTGTGCTACTTGCTCAGTAGAGAGGAACCATGTATGTGAGATGGAAAAGAACCATTAAATCACGTTGTTCCAGGGAGCTTTGTGAAACTCAGGCATTCCACTAGCTTACTGACACAGAGCTCTGTTCCCTGGAGCCCTGCACAAGAAAGGGTATTTCCCCAAGGCAATTGTAAACACCTGACCTGGCACATTCATGCAAATATGGAGCATGAAGAGGAACCGCACAGATAGGCACAGATAGACAGCACAGACTGCATTTGTCTGAGGGGCATCACTGGATGGTGGTGAAGGATCTTTTGATGAAGGATCTTTCTTTGCTGGGGTCTTGCCTCCAGGACCAGTATGATTTCCTAGGCAGGTTGCAAGCTTAACCCAGACTACCTTAAAAGCAGCAAAGTAGACAGTACTGCGTCTTCAAAGCAGACTGAGATCCAGAGCTTTTCCCAGAGCACATTGAGAGGTGAGAAGGCACTGACACATCTGTAGACTACTTATTTCCAGAAATAGGACAGTGCCCTGCATGTAAGGTAATAAAGAGAATGATTATGGATTTAGATAACAGTATAAAACCAATGCAAAATTTACCTTGTGCTGTCAGTAAAAGACAGAGGACATGTAAGTTACTTGTAAGTGCTGCTTTTGAAAGACACCCTCAGAGCACCTCTGCAAACAAGACAGAGTGGTTAAGTCCAGCTAGGACTGAGCCAGAGGCGTTGAGCGCTGAGCCAGATGCAGACAGTAAGGAGAGGTAAATTGCACTAGCCCCATTTTTGGCTCTGCTGAGGAGTTGCTTCAACCTGGCTGATGTTCCTCAGCTGGGATGCAAGGGGTTTGGGTTTAGATCATGTAATAGCATGTTAGCCTTAGCACAGCTTTGCAAAGCCACTCACATAAGCAGAAAACTCACTCTCTTTTAAGTAATGTGCCTCTGGAAATAGCAGAGAGGAAAAGCACTGGGCGTCCTAGAGAACACCACTTTTTCTTACGATTTCTATGTCTCAAATCAGTGGAGGAAATGTGTGTTTTCAGAAATTGTAAGCAATATTTGGATGCACCAACCCCACTTCATGTCTACTCCAAGGCAGTTGGAAGTAATAAAGCAATTCTTCTTTTTGACTGAAGAGTTTCTTAAAATGCACCGCATTTTTAAAGATACAATTAATATTTTGACCCCTCTTATTATTTTCTTAATATCCCTGCACAGCCTTGAGGATTCTCACTTGTTTCCCTCCTAGTGCAGAAATCTGTGTACGAAGTGTATTACTTAATTTCAATTACACGTTAATTACAGAAGACAAGTGGTTACTGAATCTTGCACCATAATTAATCAACCTGATATTTACTTACTACATTGTTCATACTGGATTAAGCTGTAGCTGGACAAGCAGGGCAAGGAAAGTGAGTGACAGGAGCATTATCATGGCACACTGCCTCCCATTGGGAAAGTTCATCTTCCCTCTGAAAGAGACGCCTTCAGGGATCATGTAATTTGAATTCCCTGTGAATTTAGTGTCATCTTAGCTTGACCAGCTCTGGAAGAACATATTAACCTCCTCTTGTGATTTTCAGAAAACCATTCTAATTTAGCAAGTAATTAAGGGTCACATGTAGGATAAAGAGCTCGATAAGCTTGGATTACGCACAGGAAGCTTTGTTTCCAAGGCAACCCCGGCAGAGGGGGTGTTAATGCTGAGGTCAGTCAGTTAATGAACTGGGAATGGTTACTGGCTGCAAAATGTATCCGAACTGGGGAAATGAAACTAACAATTGCATTACCACTTAATGATTTGATGATAGAAAACAAATGCCTACAAAGCTAGTTCTCACTGAAAATACTGGAGACAAAGGTTATGGGCAATGGGACCATTCTGGTGGTGAGGTCACGACAAGTCCAAAACAGTGACGCTCGACAAACTTGTTTTCTTTCTACTTTTTTAAGCTAAGATTGCCTTAGTCATCATTCATGGATTTCACAGCTTCTCAGTATGAGGCTGTCAGTGTTTGCGTAAGGTGCCATTGCTAACACATTTGCTCTGTGCTGGAGGTTCATTTCTTCCTGAGGTTAGTCCTGACAGAGGTTATGACGTGTGTAACGCTGTCAGAACAAAATCAGCCTGGTGGATTTAGCACACTGAAAAGCAAGACACTAGGCTTCCAGGAGCTCAGGATGTAACACACCCTCCCTTAGGGCTGTAGGCTCTGGGAACTAATCTCATGGAAGGTTTGGCAGGACAGACACACAGACATCATGGACACAGCTAAAATATCAAAGCAGCTGATGTGCAGCAAACACAAACTGATCTATTAAAACATGTTAATATATTAAAGGTGGAATCTGCAGCTATAGTTTGGATGACAGGAAGAATGTTCTGACTTATTTCATTAGATGGCAAAACATCTTTTATCTTAGCATTGTAGAATTTCAAAATAGGATATTTTGACCTTTATGTGTTTCATTTTGGTACGATATTATCTATATGTATAGGATTTTTATGCCATTTAGTAAGCAAAGGAAGGAACATTATAGAAATTCAGTATTTTTAACCTTATGAAAACAAAGCAATGTTTTTCTTTCTAATTCCAGAAAAAAAAATCAGATTTCTGTTTAATTTAAAATTAATCTGCTTAATTTCAGAAATTCCCTTTCTTACCAGCTTTTATGCCTATAAAAATACAAAATTTGCAGTAAAAGAGGCTTTTTAACAAGCAAATCAGTTAACATTTTCTGTTATTATGCAGGCATTGCATGATGTAAGAAACATTTGGGAAGCAGCATATTATAGAGAAATATAGAGTACAGAGAGTAGAAGTGACCCATTAGATACTAAATGCTTTCTCAGTTCACTTGTACCACAGCTATCCCTTGTGATCTGTGAGAGGAAAGAATTGCACAGGCGTTTTTCAAAGCTTCCTTTGAAACAAACAAGCGTTCTCTACTTCTTGCTACACTCAGATGACATTAATGTCCTACAATATACTGTAACAGTCAGGTCATTTTTGCACCTGGAATACAGGTACCTCTAACTCTGTGGCACACTTTTTGTGAATGTATATCCATTGTGGAGATATAAATTAGGACAATTTCTGATGCCACCTTGTCTCTTTATGTGCAGCCTTGCCGTAAAAGCAAGCCATTTTGTGTTGGACCACCTCTGCTTGCACTGGGGGGAATTTAGACACTCTGCTCTCTCAAACATGCCCTGTAGACCTTTTAGTAGAAATCAGGCTGTGGAGAAGGTGAGCTGCCAACCGGTGATGACAGCTCTGTGGGACAGCTTGGGGCAGCAGCTGGCCCAAGTGAGTTTGCAAGTGGTAAATATGCTGTTCCTCACAGAAACGTGTGACCAAGGGAGATCACGCGAATGAGGAGAGACCTGGAAAACACTACCTGTCAGGAAAGGCAGACTTCTTACATTGGTAGAGATTAGATGAAGGAAAGCACAGCACAGCCATCCAAACCCTAAAAGTGACTGCTAAAACCTCCCAAAACAACGATTGGAAAAACCCCCAACCAAACCCAAACCAGAAGGGAATTAACCTTCTGTGTTCACAGGTATCTGGAGAAAAATGTAATGGCCTTAAATAGTGGCACGGAGAATGTGTGCAAAATATTAGTGGATATTTTTAGTTTGTTCCAGCTGCTGAGAATGTGGAGAGAATGCTGACAGGGCCATAGCATCTGTGCACAAGCTTTTTTAGGAGCAGCTTCTGTGTTGCTGAGTATGCCTGGGCACTGGACAGGACAGATCATCTCTCAATATTTCTTCTTTCCTCCCCAGCCTGCTTCCCGTGATAGCCGTGCGCGTACGTGTACTGTGCGTGGTTTTAGGTGTCTCAATATAAAGGCATTTAACTATTAGAGCGTGTCCAGTGGAGAGTGATAAAGAGGGTGAAAGGTCTTGAGGGCAAGACTAGCAAGGAGCAGCTGAGGTCACTTAATTTGTTCAGCCTGGAGAAGAGAAAGCTGGTAGGTGCCCTCATCAAAGGCCACAACTTCCTCAAGGGGGGCACTGGAGGGGGAGGTACTGATTTCTCCTTGGTGACCAGCAATGGAACGTGAGGAAATGGAATGAAGTTGCATCAGGGGAAGTTCAAATTGGACATTAGGAAAAGTTTCTTCACTGGGAGGGTAAGTGGTCCCTGGAACAGGCTCCCCAGGAAAGTGGTCACGGCACCAAGCCTGCCAGAGTTCAGGGAGTTCAGTTCACAGAGTTCAGTTCTCTTAGTCATATGGTTTAGCGTTAGGTAGTTTTTCTGAGCAGGGAGTTGGATGTGATGATCCTTATGGGTCCCTTCCAACTTGAGATAAGTCTGTGATCATTCTCTGTCTCATACTTACCTTCCTTTTATGCTTTACTCAGTCTAGGGCTGCATAGTGACAACATTCAGCCAGCTTTTCCCTGATTTTATCAGGCATTTTAAAAGCTGAACATCCTCACTTTCCTCTTTAGTGAGGGATCCCCTCCTAACATGCCCTTCTGTAGTCCTGAATGGCTATTTTTGATCTGAATTTTATTAAAATGAACAATTGACCCATTCATGTTTATCTCAAGAAGGGGTGAGCTGAACGGATTTAAAAACCTCTGAACCTCTTTGAACATTGGAAGTTGTCAAATTTAGAATCTTTTCAATCAAATGACCTAGAAGTGAACCATGAAAAACATGGATGCATCCCTGGCTTTAAACTTTGGCTTCTTGAGTGCAGCCTCTGGGGAAACGGCTCATGTGATCCACAGCACAGCTTGAAATGCCCAATTTTCTTGCTGCTACCTCTCCTCCGGCTATGGGACCAATCTCTTCCACTTCTCAGATGTCTACCCCTGACTTTGAGCCTCGCCCCTGGTACACTTCTGTTCTCTCATTTGTTTTACCTCATCTCCCTTCTTTTTCTTGTTTGATTTCTCTGGTGTGTTTATCTGCCTCCTGACAATAGGTCTTCCCTTAGCAGCTGGACATGTTTTCAGATACTTCATTGTGTAACGCAACACAACTGCCAGTCTCAATGGGGAGGACAATGTAAGGAATGATCCCTAAAGCATCAGCTGATGGATGAAGAACCATCCTGATTGTTTTCAACACAAGCATGTGCACTGCACACTTTTCCTCTTTAATTTCTATATGACAACAGGAAGGAGATCTCTGTGATTTTGGTACCTGAAGGAATAATTAGTCAGATAGAAGCCCCCTTCAATTTCATTTTATTGAGAATAGGTCTCTGAAATAGGATAAAGAAATGTGTAGAATTCAGGGGAAACCAGACACTCGCACACACAGACACACACCATCCTGAAAGCTACAAAGCCAATTTCAGCCTACATGGCAACTACTTCAGCGTGGAACCACAAAGTTCATATTTTTAGCATCCAGTATTACCTAAAGGATGAGGGTCACGTGCATTTCCTAACACTGCATTTTTATTCTCTGTTAGCTAGAGTCACGCTAGTGAAGATAACTGAGCTTATATCACAGGAGCGACTTCTCACCTTTCTCTGAGATACTGCTTACTTTTTCTAGAGTGCTGACCTTGTGAATAACAGTGCATGCAGTATCCCAGAGAATCATGCCTGAGCTGTCCAGTGTATTCATTACTAGTACACCCATTTGTTTCCAGTTGCCACAAACCAAAGGAGCAGGCTGTAACTGCAGCACTCTGCCTGATGTTATCCTTTAACTCTGGAAAAGGTAGCAGTGCATATGTGAGCATTGCATATGTGAGATACAGCTCCAGTGGGCAGAGCCAAAAAGTGCAAATAGAAGATGAAGCCTGACAAATCAGGAATGTTTTGCTTTGTTCACTTTACTGGCAGTATGCCATTTCTTTTGCTCTCATCAGCTTCAGGCAGCCCAATTCATATGCCTTCCTTAAAAGCCAGTGAGGCTGGCTCACCCTACTACCATCAGTCCTGTAGCTTTCCCAATTGCTCACTGTGCCTGTGGTGTCTCAGGCCACAGCACACTGCATGCAGCTTGTGGGCCTCACTCACCCACAACCTCTGTCCTGGGCAGACTGCCCAGAGGAGGGGTTTGAAAAAACAGCAGTGAAAACCTGCTCAGCCTTCCTGGGAAGGATTCTTTCCAAACTTTGTGTATTTTTGGAGCCTTCTGTGACACTTTCAAGGTATTTCCTTGTGGAAACAGAAATTTTTCACTTTGAAAATGAAAAAGTGAAAAGTCTGGTCTATGTTAAATTCCTTTGCTGTCACCCGTTGTGCCTCTTCCCTTCACATGAAGTTGGTAAGCAGGCTTTACTTCCTTTTGACAGGACTTACCTATTAATCCAAGTGAGTTTGTGCTGAACTAAGATTTCCAGAGTGATCGATACTGAGGAAGATCCATTTTCAGATTCTATGGGACAAAGCAGCAGGAGGAAGGACAGGGAAAGGTAGGGAGGTTACACTTACTTGCCTTCCCTTTGCTGCTTGCTTTCTCTGGGGACATTATAGATGGCAGCAGTGATGGGCAAGTGGCTTTGATGCTTCCCACTTTCCACACAAGGTGCTGTGCCACTGTTCTGAACATATGCTGCCATCTGCTACCTCTCATACAGAGGTAGCTGTCAAATTCCCTCCGAGGTCAAAGATGAAAGATTTATTGTCCATTGATGGTAGGAGCCACTGGCTCAGGCTCACAGATGAGATGGCCTCAAAATGCATTCCAGAACAATTCCCATCAGGAATCAAAAGATGCTTCTGGTCCAGCAGGTGCAATTACAAATGTGATTTTGCCTTTGTTACGCACTTTGCAACCACTAAACTACTCACCACTTCTGCAGGAAAAAGAGAAAGTGTCCAGATCCAGACCTACCAACAAGAGGAGGTGGTTTAAGGCACCTTTAGTTCCCTCTTTAGCAGCAGCTAGTGAGATACACCATGCCATGGGTGGAGGTAAGGGGTGCCTACCTTTCTCGCTCCCTAGGCCTGGTAGAGCTGCATTCATCCTCTTCGTGTGCCCCCAAGCTGCAACTGATGAAGCAGCAGGCATAGAGAAGAAGCCACCATTCAGCTGAGTGGGAACACTAGGACCCCAGCCTTCCTGCCTCTTTGTTCCTTAAGAATAGGATCACCTTCACCTTCAGAAAATGAAGGTCATTCCTATTTAAATTAGTGCGCAATTCGCCATGCTCATTAGGAAGGGAGGAGGCCTGGGAAGCATCTTTCCCATCATCAGCAGCAAGGCAAAAAGTAAACTGGAGGAGGAAGCAGAAAGAGGGTAGAACATGTTTAAGGATTACATCTTGGCATGCACAGCATGCAATTTCACAACTCATGTCACACTGGCTTGTGGTAAACCAGAAGCTATTAATCCCATGGGAAACAAAGGAAACCTGAGGGACTACCTCCTGCAAGCATTCTGTGAGAACGCAGCAGGCAGCACTGACAACAGCGCAGATCTCTGCGAGCACAGTCGTACCTGCCTTCGAAAACACATGAAGGTTTTTTAAGTGCGTGAATCACAGAAGAAAATCAAAAACAACAAAAGATATTTGCTTAATTAGCCTTAAGGGATCCAAACTTTTTTCCAGCTCTGCATCTTTTGGGACTTCTTAAAGCAAGAGGCTCTGCTTTGTTACCTATTTTATAGATGGATGGCTCTAGGAACACATGTTTAAAGGAATTAATTGTAACTTTGTTCACTAGGAAGTTTCTTTCTACCAGCCAGCAAGAAATCCCTTGTTTTCATGACAACCAAAAGAAAAGCCAGCGACCATGCATTAGAGTGAAAAGAATCCAGTTTAGAATGTGAATAGGGGTACAAATTACCAAGCATAAACACATCCCCAAGTAACTGGCTGTTTGCAAACTAATTGGTTTTTCTAACTGCAGTTATACACAGGCAAAACAGGAAAAAAGCCCAACGAAACACCAGAAGTGAGGAGAGCAAGAGCCCTGACTTCATTTCTCTTCAGCATACATAGATCGTCTGAGTTGTCTTAAAAGGTGCGTTATCTTCTTGTAGGTTTTTTGACTGTAGGTTTTATAGTTTCCTCTCCACTTTCCTCTTTTTGTCCAGTATGAAACTGCTCAGCAGATGAGTTTTGAAGGATTTAGAGAATTGCCTGGTGGTACTGAGCCCATGACAGAGAGAACAAACTTGTTATCAATGGGCAACCTCTCCCTGGTTGCCCAAAGGCATCACCTACTTGTAAAATGCAGCCTTGTAGTTACTTAAAAAGCATTCTATGACCGCATGTCTGTGTGACTACATGTAAACAAAATCAGAAAGGGCAGAAGACTGTGTTTAACAGCCAGTTCTATGATTCTGTATGTTTGCACTGTGTGTGTTGCCTGTATCTCAATTTAAAAGCAAAGATGTTTATGAAATTACGTTGAACCTTTCCAGCCTAGCAAGGCTGTGGTTTCACGGGGTGCAGCCTGCAGGGCAGTGCTGTCAAGCATTGCTGCCACCTCAGTGCCATCTGCCTCATGGCTGTGGTGCCACATCCACCGCAGTGGGTGGCAGGCAGCGTAGCAAGGTCTGGCCATCACACTCAGAAAATGCTTGCATTTCTCTGAGCTGTGAAGGGGGCCATGGCAAGCGGCTCGCCTGTGAGCAGCAAAGTGGGGTGAGGTTCATAGACTCACAAAATCGTAGAATAGTTGGGGTTGGAAGGGACCTTAAAGCTCATCCAGTTCCAACTCCCTGCCAAGGCCTGGGACACCTTCCACCAGACCAGGTTGCTCAAAGGCCTGTCCAACCTGGTCTTGAACAGTGCCAGGGACAGGGCAATTCAACCCACTAGCCTGCCTTTATAGAATCATAGAATGGTTTCGGTTGGAAAGGACCTTGAGATCAACTAGTTCCAAGCCTCTGCCATGGCCAGCGGGGTGTGCGGGCAGCGCAGGGCACAGGCACCACTCTGAGGTCGAAGAGTGCCAGCCAAAGCAGTGGGCATTGATGTATTTATTGTTGGTATTGCCCCTTTTCTCACAAACTCAAATCCTCACGGCCATGTACTTACATTTGGTCATTTCCCTTCACGTTTTTGTTTATATCAACAGGAAGGCACGCCTGTATATGTGTGTGTACACAGTAGTTTGGTGGTTTTGAGGCTGGTCGGGGGTTTCTGTGGGGTTTTGCTCTCCGAGGCCTCATTAACTCCGCTCACGCTGCCTCACTCTGGTTGCCAGTGCTTAAGTAGTGCTTTTTTAAAAAAGCAACCAATTAGCACCTCATCAGCTCCAATTAGAGGAGACAAAAGCAGTGTAAAGATAACTCAATGAGAGGGGGTGGCACAACATCGTGTAATCACTTAAGACAGCGGTGAGCATTCACTGCACTGGCTGTGCTGGGCCTATTCACCTTCTTTCCTTCTCTCTGGATGCATTTAAGACCTTTTTTCTTTCTGGGAAGCCGGGCCTCCCAGGAGTCTCAGAGTCTCTCATTCAGGGCTACCTGTTTACAGCTCACCGAACAGAAGGACCTAAACAATCCTATATTGTACGCTTAGTGCTTCCTTAAACTTAGGCCTCCACAATGGCATGTTTTCAGAAGCTGGGCAGAATAAGTTAAAGGCTGGCTTTATCCTCATTAAGTGTTCTGCTTGTACTGTCTTCTAATTACATGGCAGGGCAACAATGTATTTTTTTTTTCAGTGGAGTTCTTTGGAGCAGTTAATTTGGTGCCTGTACTAAATGCCCCAAAACATTAATTAGTGTGGAAGGAACCCTAATTTCCTCGGCGGCTTTCCTCTCCATTTACTTCCCTTGTTTTCACATAGGCTTGGATGAGCCTCTATAATGAAATTACCTCATTAATGCCTTTTTTCTTGCAGAGTAACTCATTCAAGATCTACCATTTAGTTTTAATTTAATGCTGTCAAAAGCAAAAGGTGCATTCATGTCTTTGATTAGTGCATTTTTTTCTCTCTAAAGAGTGGACAGATTTAAATTATTAAGATGGCAAGTAGTGAGTTATAATTGGATACAAGCAGCACTTCAGTGAATATTAAATGCTTTCAAAGCCTGGCCTATGTGGTCTGCTGACTATTAACTGTGTCCAGTGAGTTATTCTGTGGGTTTTGAATTAACGGCACATTAGCTACTGTGAAGCAAATTAAGTTTAATTTTGTTTATAAAAACCAGTGAAATTGCGTTTATCAACATGACATTTAGTTGTAGCAAAGTTCAGTTTTCCCCATTATTCTATACTGACCTCATTGCTTGGTTAGTATTACTAGCACAGGGTCTCATCCTGTACTTCATGGTCATATGAAGTCTAGCTGGAGGCTTGCCTCTGTGTGCCTGGTAGGGTAAGGCCTTTTATTTGCAAGAACTACTGAGTTCTAAGTATTGTCAAACAGAAACTGCCTTAGCCTCATTTAACCATGCTGGGTACACTGGCACAAAGAATGTCTGCTGTTAATGGTCAATGCACAGTTACAAACTGATTCGATACCAGCAACTGAGCAAGCAGGATTTAACATCTGATCCTTGATCTTTAATTCTCGCTCTTCTCTCTCCTTTCATTTACAACTCGTGTCACAGGATATCTAAGATGCATTGGAGAGGTGGTAATCTCCAGAGACTGGAGAGAGAAGTTTCCAGTCTGCTTGACATGTGCATGCTATAGTTTATTATGTGGCTGCAGTGCTGCCCGAAGTCAAAAATCAGAGTCACACACATGGGCACAGGACCTCTGGAGGGCTCTAGTGTAACCTTCTGCTCAAAGGAGGCACAATCACATCAGCTTGCTTGCAGCTTTGTCCAGGGTCTTTACATTTTGAGCACCTCCAAGGACAGAGATCCCACAACTTCTCTGGGCCCCTGTTCCACTGTTTACTGACCTCCATAGGGACATTTTCCTTACGTAATTATAAGGAAATTACTGTGTTTTCAATGCAAGCATTAAATATGGTAACATGACACGACAGTGTTTTACAAATACCACGAATTGTAACTTTATTATAATACATTACGTATTATATTTATTATAAATATTTGATATATTTGGGGCATATTACATATCATACTTGTACAATGTGATTGTTTTATTATATTATTTAAACAATACATAGTATGCAGGTTACCTTTCCCAGGTTACTTTTCCCCAGAGAGTGTGCTATTCAGGTCTCACCCTGCATGGAGTGAGGACTTGGCTGGGGTGGCTATTGGTGGCAGAAGGGAAGTGGCAGATGTTACTCCTGCAGTTTCATGCAGGATCTCTTCTGCTGCCACCCTTGCAGCACTTTGGGACCAGGTTATTTGGCCTTTTGATTCAGATGGTACATCAGCTACATCTGTACTACAAATGAAAGTGCCAGCAACTGCTTTCTGCCATGAGTCCATGCAGCACAGACCACACATGTCCCCATTGTCTTGCTCCTAACTCTGAGTTTCTGCTGGTTTTAATGAGAAGACTATCTGGCCTTAAGAGATAGAAGACATAGGGGGGTTGGTTTTGGTTTTTTTCTGCATGTGTGCTTTTCCAGTTCAGAGTGCCTGAGACAGAGAAGACGCTGTAAGCTTGAAGAGTGCGCATTGCCTGCTGCACAGTGTGGTGTTAGGGTGTATAATGTGGTTTGAAACATAAAACCTGGAGAAGGCGGCTGCAAAGGGTCCAGGGAACCAGTTCTGATACAGTCTCATCTGTCCTGTCCATGCTGATGAATCCCAGGTATGCTATTGCTTTGTGGTGCACCAAAGCCCTCTCATAAACTGCTATTTAGCAGGGCCCAAAACTGTGCTAGCAGTTACACAGTGTGAGTGGCTGGGGTCCAAAAGCTAAGCTAGCTTTACCTAGCTCTGGGTTTTTCTTATTCTGCAGTGAGAACATGCCATAAAGTCCTGCTTCTATTCTAGGTCAGCTAGAATAAGAATAGTGTGGGTGGCTTAGGAAGAGCTAGCTCAAGTCCAATAATTATCCAGATAATAAGTGTTTCTCTATGACACATGGAGACCCTGGTCCAGGGACTTTTCTGAGTGTAACGTACACCATCAAACCCGAGCTTCTCCTAACATCCAACAGCATTTTCCACCAGGTCCCTATTAGTCCAGTGACTGAAGCATATACTGAAGAAGTGAGATAGCCAGTCCAATTCTCTCCTCATTTCCAGGAAGTATGTGCATTTCAAATCATCACACCATGTCTTTCTAGGAGAAAATGGAAGGAATGGTTCTTGTTACCCACTTCTGTCCTTCTGAAACATGGCATTATGCAGAAAAAGAGAGAGAACAGGCAAGACCCTCAGGCTTGGAGCCAGAGGTGCGTTTAGTCTCTACTCCAAGAACTGTCCCTGTATTTTATGCTTGTATGTTTATTTAATAAAATAATATAATACTAGAAACAAAGACGAGCGAACAGGAGTTCTCTCTCCAAGATGAGTGCCCTTGCTACAGGATACCATGATCATAGGTATGATAGGAGTCACCTAAAGAGCTTAGCTTCTGCTCCTTTTACTCTGGAGAGTATCAGATATGGAGAGCAGGTAGAGAGCCTGGTCACCAAAAGAGCAAGTTGTATGTGGTGAACCCAGGAGTAAAACTAAGTGGCTACTGACTGTGGCTCAGTGAAAAATGGAGCTTAGTCTAAATGTTGATCCCAAACCTGATTTGCCACAGCCTGAAGACAAAGTAGGCCACACAGATGTAACCTCTGATGGGTACCTGTGCTCAGGCAGAAGGCTTAGGAAGATGAAAGGAAGCACTAAGTATGAAGAGCAAGAATCACAGTGAAAAAAACACAAAGATGAACTAAGTGAGTTCAAACACATTATTGTTCCTCAGTGAGTATGGAACAAAAAGTAACAGCAGAATCTGGAGATATGGCAGACATAAGGAGAGAAACGAGGAAAAGGTGTACGTAGGGGAAAAGGCCAGCAGGGCTCTCTGGCAATGGGCTGGGCCACGGGAGTCTCAGGGAAGGCTCTCGTGCTGCCCAAGAGAGATGAAAGCACAGCAGGGTCAGCCTGGATCTGTCCTTGCAGGCCCACAGCACACACACTTTGAGGGAGGAGCGCAGGCAGGGCATCACTGTGCTGCCGTGCTGTGCTTGGCAGCAGTGGCACACTCCTTGACAGCTGCCGTGTGCTCCCACCTTTGTGGCATTACACTGATTGTGGGGCCAGACAAATAGTTAGGTTAAAAACGGCACTCCCCACTCTCCCCTTCATTGACAGGTTAGTTTTAAGTTCCCTATTGGTGTTCATTGCGCTGTCCTCTCCATCCATCTGCTGGCACTGCTGGGCAGGAGGAAGCAGAAGGAGAAGCAGAGAAGGATGAGATAGGCTGAATGTGTCATAGCCACTGATGGAAATGCTAGTTTCTGCTTGAGTGGTGGACAGTTTAAAGCAACTTGAAGGAAAGACATGCCCCTGAGGAGCATGTCTTTGCCATCCATTTATCAAGAAGGCTTCTTAACATAGGCAGGCAGTTGCTAAACCAGAAAATTAACTACCCAGTGATGAACGGTTACTGGTCAGAGCTCTTCAACTCCAGGCGGACCATTTGTTGTACTAACATCGCCCATGCAGATTCGACCACAGTGCCAGAGTGCCCTCTTTTGATGAAATGAGACTTTCAGAGCTGGAAGGGAACTGTACACAGCAGAAAGGCTTTGCAGCACCAAAAGATGACTTTTACTGTGGGAAAAGTGGCTTGTAACAGGGGTGGCTGAAGAAGCCGGGAAGGTGAATTACAAAGCATGGATACTGGAAGAACAGCACAAGAAGACTCAAGAGACATGTGCAACCATGGCGCAGAAAGGCAAGCAGGCAGAATCTCTTTCTGCATTACTCTGGCCAGAAGAGCAGCCAAAGTGTAATATCAGCAGGCTCTAGCATAATGCATTGCTCAGGCATAGCAAAGAGTCTGAGAAGAGATGAAGTATCTTAGCATAAGAACACTAGAAATGCCATCGGGTCTGATGAAGCTAGGCACTCCATCTGATGGGACAACTGGCAGTTCTGCCTGTGGGAGCACAGAGGCATAGGTGCTCTCTACAGCCTGGTTGTGGTCTCATGTCTTGCCCATCCTCCCCATCCTCTAGATTAAGGTATCAGGGAGTGGAGAGGGCTGGCTGCTCCCTGCGGGAAGGGAGCAAAGAGATGTGGGGACAGTGAAGTGTAGGACAGTGGGGTTCCTGTCACTGAGGTGTCACTGAGGAGGGTAATGAGAGTTAAATGGAACACCAAATTTATCTACAGTCCTCAGGAAAGAGGACAAAAATCAAACATTCGCAATGAAAGAGTAGTGTGTCTGTGTGCAACCTGCACTTCACTCTCTGGATCACAAGAATCATCTTACTTGGATACACTTATCTACCTCTCTCTGCCTTCCACTTAGATAGTGCCCTTAAAGGCTTCTAAAGTCAGATCAAGACCTGCCCTGGCAGAATCTTTCCTTCTATCTGCTGGGCAGGATGTATGCTGCATGCTGCATGTGGTCCCTGCACTGGTGAATTCCTTTGAATGACCTGGGTCTATGCAGAATACCTGGTAATGTCTTTTATTCAGTTTCATCAAAAGAACCCTGACACAGCCAAGCAGTGAGCTGAATGAGCATTTCACTATGAATAGCACAAATATTGGAATTCAAGTATATGTCAACAGCATTCGATTGAAACCTTCATAATGGAGGCCTGTGGGAACTAAAGGTAGATGAAAGAAGAGGAAAAGATTCTTTGTAGGGCTAAGTTAGGGTATTAAGAGAACTGGTTCTTGTAAGCAGGTCAGCTGTGTTCTGCATGGAGCCAGCAATATGCAGACACAAGTATTCTGCATCACATTTAACCCCTGCATCACCATAACATTAAGGTGGTTATGGTGAAAACAGGCTGAAAATTCACATCACCTACTAAAGGTAGTCACGAAAAAGAATGAGGTCTGTCTGCCCAGAACTGGTGGGCTGAATGCCTGCAGGAGAAGAAAGCTAGTGGTTAATGCAGTGCTTTGGTGAAAAGGCTTTATGTGCCACTCATGTCTGCGGTTTATGTGTTTGCATGTGAAATACAAGGGGCTTAATAGAAGCAGCAAGTAAAATCCATCATGCAAGCTGCTGCAACTCCATGCCTCTGGGTCTAGCTAGTGGTGGGGCTGGGGAACATTTGCCAATCCACACAGACCAACACAGGAAGCAACCTTCAGCACTCATAAAAATACAAATAGCACTAATGGCCTCATCCTGTTCCCATATCTGGCTGATCAGGATGAAGGCCCGTTAGCATATATAGGTGGAGAGTCCCTCCAGCAGGTGGGCTTAGACACTCGGTGTGTCTCATAGCTTGGGTGTCCAGCCCCCTCTGCTTTGCACACATGCTGCCAGTCCAGCAGCAGCTGGCCTGAGACACAGTTTGCTCAGTAGCTGGTCCCCAGGTGTCCCCAGCTGCTGGCACCTGGGCACATGAGCCCGAGGCTCACGGTCCCGCTCTGGATGCTGATTCTCCCCTCTCACTGTGGATCCTTCAGGCAACAGTGCTTAGATACATGGTCTGTCCACCCCATTAGCTGGCACTGGACTCTTGCTCTCCCCACCTTCTTCCCACACAGAGGCCCAGACCCGTGCAAACAAGTGTCCTGGTCTGTGACAGCTCCTCCAGCACTCTCTGTTCACACACAAGTGCCAGGCTCACAAGCCACTCGAGCGAGGCCTGGGCTGATTGGGCTGTGCATTGGCCAGTGACCATACACCGGCAGACACCCGCCATTGGCACCAGCTGGCCCTCTTGGTCTGTGCTGGACTCCAGCTGCTGGCACGTTGTTTCCCTCATTTGGAAACTACAGACCAGTCAGTCTCACCTCTGTGCCTGGCAGGATCATTGAGCAGACTCTCCTGGAAAGCATGCTAAGGCACATGAAAAACAATGAGGTGGTTGGTGACAGCCAACATGGCTTCACTAAGGGGAAATGCTGCCTGACCAATTTGGTGGAGCTACGGAACTGATGGACAGGGGCAGAGCAGTTGACGTCATCTACCTGGACTTGTGCAAGGCATTTCACACTGTCCCACACGACATCCTTGTCTCTAAGCTGGAGAGACATTAGTTTGATGGATGGACCACTTGGTGGATGAAGAATTGGCTGGATGGCCGCATGCAAAGAGTTGTGGTCAACGCCTTAGTGTCCAACTGGAGACTGGTGATGAGTGGTGTCTCTCAGGAGTCAGTGGTCAGTTTTGGGACCCATCTTGTTCATAGCCTTTTATTTTTATAAGTATAGCTAAGTTTTTAGTTCTATGTGGTGTCAGTATAGTTAGCTTTTGAGCATCTAGATGGCAGTAGAAATGTAATGAATCAAAGCAGGTGGAAGCTGATACTTCAACTTGGATTTTGTTTGATTGTATTTTTCATTGGAGTGTTGGTGGCACGTTGTCTTGTGGCATGATTCACCTTCTGTTCAGCAGTCTTCAGCCTAGGACCTCCAAGTAAAAAAAGTTTGTCCTTCGGGAAAAGATCTAGTCATTCATAGGATTGAGGTCCTATGGACACAACCAGAATTAAAGCCAAATTTCACTTAATGTGGTTGCTGTGGTTCTTCCCTCTCATGACTTTCTCATCACTCCCTCGTGGCTGGGAGCCATGAATCACAGTTCTTTTTGGTATTTCTAGCACGTGCTTTTCCCCAAGGAGAGGCTCCGTTTGGAAATTTCCTCAGAAATCAAATGGAGTTATCACATTATCAAAGCTATAAAATCACACCAGTCTTAGACAGCTGAACGTTCTGTTTCTGAACGTGTATTCATTACATGCATGTGTCATGAGAATACAGATCATCTGGCCATCATGCTCTGACAAGACAATATGCTGAGAAAGGGATGAGCTCCAGCAGAAAAGAAAGATGGGTCTTCGCAGAGCTGCACCAACAAGGGAAGCTTTGGATTCCCATCCAGCTCAATGTTAAAGGATTTCTTCCTCTCTTGGCAGGATGTCGGCTGCCGCCATTTCACCACGATCACCCTTTGTTCCACCACAAAAGGACAAGGAGGAGGGATGAATCCATAGAGGTCTGCAAGCACAAGGTATGTCAATGATGTGTGTCTGGATTTTTCCAAAGGTACTTGGAGTATGGACTTTAAGGATGACATTAAGACTGTGCCAACTCTCATTCTCTGTTTTTAATATGAAATATTTTTAACACAAGTATTTAAAGTAAGGTCTGTTGTGGAGCATGTGATGCTATGTGAAGCTTACTCCCTTCCGTTTGTTGTCTCCTCCTGTTAGCATAATCTTCTGTTTCTGTGCACTTACAATTAAATGATACCATGAAAATACTGCAGTGCTGAAAGAGAAAAGAAAGTGTTCGTAAGAGTTCAGATATTCACAATCAAAGCTTTCTGCTTTTTCAGTCCATAAGTTTAGAAGAGCTTGCAGTAGTACTTGAGAACCTTGCTCTGAGGCACTAGCAGCTGTACTAGAAGCAACCAAGGTTGAAGCGGAGATGTGGACCCAAGGGGATAAATTGGCATTGTTTCTGTGTGTTTTCCAGGCTTTCCTGAGAAGCGTTTGCAGCCTTGTAAGCAGGGACAGTGACTCTGGATGTGATTTTGGTGAGTTGTTGCTTCAATGGTGTCCTTTTTCCTTACCCTATGATGTGTAAATTTTTACTTCAGTTGCAAAGAGATTTCTGGAAGAGAAATCTTTCTCAAAGAAATTGCATTTGTGGAACTCCCCATCAGAGGGGATCTTCAGATCCTTTCTGCTGTACCTCGCATCCCTTCTGCTGTGCCTCACATCCCTTCTGCTGTGCCTCACATCCCTTCTGCTGTACCTTGCATCCTTTCTGCTCTACCTTGCATCCCTTCTGCTGTTCTAGATAGTAAACTTATCAGCAAGAGGACTTTTCACCTTCTACAAAGAAAGAAAGCAAGCCTATTTCCTTCCAAAGACCCAAGCACAGCACGTATCGCAAAAGTTGATGGCATCACTAATTTTGGGGTTTTCAGTTTTAACAGTTGAGACAACATAAAAATGTGTTCCCCTCTGCATGCTCCGGGACAGCCAAAAGCATTGGCAAATCTGCCAGTCCTTTTTGGCAGCCGGATGGATTCCAGCGCTGGGGATTTGATATCCCTCCCTCCCACTCCTCCTGCCAAGTAAAACCATGTGGGGATCTCTAACCTCACCAATTGTTCTATCATCTCTCTTTCTGTGACTGCATTTGTCTGTGTTCTTCTGTGCTCTTTTTTAACGTGCTGAAACATAATTTGTGTTTTTCAGGTGACTTGTTGCAGACATCTCATGATGTGATGCTCAACAGATAGCCCCCGGACGACAGGGCCGACAGAGACTGGGGCCATGGTGCCCTGGGGCGCCCATCCCAGCATGGGAATGGAGGGGGAACATTGCAGAGCAGAGCCTGAGCAAGAGCCGTGGCGTCATCCTCTGCAGCCTGCGGGACAGGGGCGGGGGTGCTATCCCCCCCTTGTCTCCTTCTAGCAGAGCCCCCCCTTTTTTCTTTGGGGTGCGTGTACCTGTGTAAATGACAGTTATTAAAGTAATGAAGTAACGAGCTGCTCCTTGGGGCAATTTTCTCACTTTTTGCTGAGGTTTTTTTTTTTTTTCTTTTTTTTGGGGGAGTGGTGGAATAAAAAGGGGTGCGTGGGGAATCTGGGGACGGATGGTGTCATTTGGGGCACCCCGGTGTCACTGTGGGGGGCGATGGTTTGGCAGAGGAGCAGGTGTCGTCAGCGGCAAAGGCCTGGAATGGTTTTCGGTGCCGAGGCGCCGGGGACTGAGAAGAGTCAGCCCTGTCCCCAGTCAGCAGTTGGTGTCCTCGGAGGATGTAAACTGGGCGGGGGAGCGGCCGTTGTTCAGCCCATTGCCAATGAGGTACCAAATAAGTAAGCGGGTGCTGCCATCCTGTGGCCAAAACTCGGGACTGCAGGTGGGGGCTTGCGCTGTGGAGCTGGACGCTGCTCGCTGCTGCCATCATGTGGCCAAAACTCGGTAGTGCAGGTGGTGGAGAGGGGGGGCTTGAAGAGGCTACGGGAGCTGCTCTGTGCTGTCATCGTGTGGCCGAGACTCGGTACTGCAGGTGGTGGTGAAGGAGAGGGGGCAGTGTGGTGCCGGGAGCGGCAGCCAATGGGAGCGGTGGGGGAGGCCAGGCCGAGAGTGATGGACAGGCAAGGAAGCCAATAGAGGCGGTGGGAGGTGGCAGCCAATGGGAGCGGCGGGAAAGCAGGGCCGGGAGTGATTGACAGGCGAGACCACCAATGGCGACCCCGAGAGCGACAACCAATGGGAGCGGCGAGGGGGCCGGGCAGAGAGTGATTGACAGGAGCAGCAGCCAATGGAGACCCCTGGGGGCGGCTGCCAATGGGAGCGCCGGGTGGGCTCGGCCGGAAGTAATCATGGGCCACTGGAGGTGGCGGGAGGCGGCAACCAATGGGAGCAGCAGGGGGGAGGACGAGGGGAGGGGGCTGAGAGTGATTGACAGGCGAGGCTGCCAATGGCGAGCTGGGGTCTCTGTCCCCCGCTTTGTCTCCTTCTAGCAGAGCCCCCCCTTTTTTCTTCGGTGTGCGTGTATCTGTGTAAATGACAGTTATTAAAGTAATGAAGTAACGAGCTGTTCTTGGGGCAGTTTTCTCACTTTTTGCTGAGGTTTTTTTTTTTTCTTTTTTTTGGGGGGTGGTGGAATAAAAAGGGGTGTGTGGGGAATCTGGGGACGGATGGTGTCATTTGGGGCACCCCGGTGTCACTGTGGAGGGGCGATGATTTGGCAGAGGAGTAGGTGAGTAAAGGATGGGGGGTCCTCCGAAGAAAGGGGGGTAACAGCTTGATTTGTGGCTGATTCCCCCAAAAAGACCTTTCCATGACGGGTTGTGCTTGTGGAGCCGGAGCCGCTGTGGTGGCCCCCTAATACTCCAAAACCCCTGACTCTGGGTCTGCAAGGGTTAGGGCGGGAAGGAGTTCG